>NC_142682.1:17311878-17324378 GCF_964200805.1 Pocillopora damicornis
ACTGCATGGTAATTGTATCTTTTCGCTTAATGTAACTCAGGATGTATATATTACTAACACACGCCAAGATTTGCCCATCCTACACCTATGCGCAGATTGCATAGATGTGATGGAGTCTGTGAGGCAATACAGTAAAGGAAGAGGTAGTATTAATGGTTGAAACAATTTACATATTGAGTTAGTAGAATCTGTGTCACAATACAGTAAAGGAAGATGTAGTAGTAGTAGTTGAAGCAATTTGCATGCTGATTTAGTAGAATCTGTGTCACTATAAAATAAAGGAAGTGTAACATTCCTCTGTCATTAACCAACCAAGGTCACAAGAAAAGACAGAGGGCTTCATCTTAATATGACACCAGACTCTCTTTAGAGAATGTTTCACAAGTAGTAATGTAAAGAGAAATTTCGGTAATGTTGTAATTTTATAAACGCAACATTTTGTAGCTTGATTTCAATATATAATCCATTGGAAAAATAGGTAAGCATGTGGAATGATTACGAACGACAAGATTTGTTCAGAAAGAAAGTAGAAGGATTACGTATTTTTAATCCTACGTATACGTACGTTCATCGGCTTAGCAAAGCAATAAACAGTGAAACCGAGGTAAACAGTTGACGTTTTCTGTTGGCATCAAGCCTCTGTCTAAAGGGGAAAACTGAGATGACAGGTTATAAAAAAATGGCTAATCATGTTTTAACAATGTTGTAATCAGTTTGTTTTCAGTTTTTTTTCTAAAGCAACATCGCAGTCCCTTATGAACAGTCTTGATTTGAACTTTCCGTGCGTGCAGTAAATCGAAAACGAGTTCGTAAACATCCATTTGTAATATGAATGATTCGTTCAATTCAACTGATAATCACGCAGTTACATTTGTAGGACGAAATTGCCAACCCGCGTAACGAAAGGTTATTCAGTTCCTGTCTTAAATCATTCTCTGATTGGCTGCCGCGTTCAGTGTCGTTGTCAGGTGCAGATATTTAAGTCAATATGTAATTGGTTTCCTAGGGTGAGAAAAGCTGCTATTGTTTACGTAGTAAGGACTGTGACTGTTATGTGGCTTCATAAATATAATCAGAGATGCATTTCGAACTCGTCCTAAAACAATGGAAACAAAAGATGTGTTGTAAATAAAATCTTTTAACCACTAAGACGTTCAAGCGCAATCACACGTTTTCTTTCATTTTTTATCTTTCACTTTTTTCTAGACGTGATGTACGCTTGTATCCATGGCAGGAAGCCAGCACTTTTCATCGAAATTTGATAACAGTTTTTTAATTCTAGTTAATAATATGGTTCAGAATGGGTTACCTCCGACTGATTCCTCGATAGAATTCCACCTTTCGTGAACGCAAGTCTATTTAAAATATTATTTCGCGAACACAGGCCAAGTCATTTAATGAATTATTTAGATGGACCCACAGGTGTTGCTTCTTTGAAAAAGTATCCTACACTTCACACGACAGATTTAAAAATTGAAGACGCTGAAGGTGTTGTTATATGAACTTTAGTCATGATGCCCCGGATTGCAACGGCGCTGAATCCACGACCGCAACAAATCGGTCTAGCTTTAGTGATTAATATTTCTCTTTGCCAAAACTTAAGATAAATTGCCTTATTTATTAGTTCTTCCTGTCCAAAAGAAAAAGGAACTTAGTATTAAATCATGACAATGTTATGCAGGACATTAGCCGAATTTTGCGTGGATCTTTTCCGGCTAGGCATCAAAATACGTTGTCTCGTGCAGCGATATCTAACGCTGACTTTTACCATTTAATAAAGGGAAGGATATCCTGTATTTATTTCTTTTGAAACGCTGATAAAATACCCCTCAAACATCGACAGTACAGATCATTGTTTCACTTGGGAGCAGGAAAAAAAGAGGTAATAGTAATTGTCTCGCAAATTTGTTGCCATATTTCACAGGTCACGCCATCTTTTTTCGGCTACGTATCTCTTTTCACTTCGACCCAGAGTTAATCCTTTCTTTCTACGGTGAAACGAGAGTTGAAAAGCGAGATCGAGTCGAGTTAACTGATTCTTTGGTCGGCACGGAACCGGAGGCTGACAATGTTATGATACAAATTAACCTTATTTGTTCAACATGTAAACTGCTGTGTTATCATGTCGACAAGTTTCCTGTTTTTATAATAACGAGGCCGCCCTCAGCCACTCTTCCGTGCAAAACTAACTTAGATATGATTTCTCTCGTTACAAGGTTTCCATCGCCAGGATTCCTCCGCGGTTGTGTCTTACATCAACTTCAAACCTGAAGCGTTTTCTTACTTAAATATTACAAGAATTGTTTCAGAACTTATTCAAGATGGTAGCGAGTGTGAATTTGCCAGTTTGGAAATCACTTCATGTTTTTCGTACAACCTGGCTGCATTTCCTGATAATGGGGGAAACTGTTGTGTGAACTGCTCCCGTCCGCACAGGGAACCCAATGAACTTATCAGCAATCCCATATTCCATCATTTCAGTGAAGCTGTAAATGCAATCTTGTTCCAGTTTAAGCTA
Organism: Pocillopora damicornis; assembly: GCF_964200805.1. Taxonomy (NCBI): domain Eukaryota; kingdom Metazoa; phylum Cnidaria; class Anthozoa; order Scleractinia; family Pocilloporidae; genus Pocillopora; species Pocillopora damicornis. The sequence goes on from NC_142682.1 coordinate 17,314,397, forward strand.
TATGTCCCCTCCCCCTTGAGTAAATCAATTGGGGCTGCTGCTGATAGGAAAGTGCGTGATTGAAAGTGTCATTTGACAGCTGTGATTTTGTACGATAACTTCAGTCAAGAGAATATAAACTGTAATTCTCTTGCCTCAGTGACACAGACCTCGTTATAGTAATGGTGGTCCCTTTGTTAGAGAGAAAACTTAGCGTGTCAATCTTGAATATCTCAATTTTGTTAAAAACAAATTATGATATACAACTGAGCTATAAATGCATATAAAGCGGTTCTTACTTATGATCTATTAGAAGAAAGAGGCACAGACGTCTGCACCAATAACATTATTTGGATTCTTTATATATTTATATATGACAAGAAACCAGTCACCAGTTCACACTCCGTTGCGCCTTGTGTGCCACTTTTTAATGCTTAACACTTTTGACGTCATCTGTGATCTCTTTTTAAAACAGACGTAGGACAACATGGAATCTATTTGTTGTTTAACAAACAAGATAACAATTATTTTTCTATTTGTTGAAACAGACTCCTTGCTTCAGCGATCCATGCATGAGCAATGCAACTTGTGTGGTAACTTTTAGTTACCAAGAAATCGATTATCACTGCAGTATATGTCCACCATTTTACGACGGCAAAGACTGCAGTAAAGATATCTCCTCCTCCGCGTCTTCCATCTCCATTCTTTTCTTTTCTACTCGTTTCCCATCTTTTCCTTTTGTTTCTTGCTTTCTTCCTTAGTTAGTCTCCAGGCCGTAGTTGTTCGAAGCACGGATAACGGTATCCACCGGATAGATCATGTTTCTATCCGATTAATAGCGCAGTACGTTTTTTTAACACCTATTTACTGAATAACAATTTTGCTGTTGGGTAGCGTTATTGGCCCTTTGAACAACTGGGGATTGTAGTCTTCTACTGGTCGCGAATGTTCACTTCGGTTTCATAAAAATGAAAAAAAAAAACCCCAGTGCTACACGTGAAAGAAAGACCTTTGCAAGGGGAGAATCCGAGCGCAGAAGGGGAGGGGGGGGGAGGGTTAGGTCAGTTTGCTCTGACCTTTTTTCTGTTCCGTATTTTTTTAAGCTAAGCAGAAGACTGACCGCAATTTATTTCCAACTAAAAAAATTTTTAACGCTTTTGCTATTCATTTTATTTAACCCGCGATTCTGTCAACCTCAATAACAAGAATCCCCAATGATTCCAACCTTCTGCTTACTGAAACCAGTTTTCGTTTCCTTTCTAGGAATTTCCCAATTGTGACATGACGTCACACAATGGAGGATGGACCATGTGTTACACTACCGATGAAAATGATGATCTGCTCTACAGGGACTTCCTGGTTTCTGCCCACACAGGGGGTTGTTCACTAATTCACATGGCCAGTAGGGTGGCATGGCATTTGGTGAAAATGGTCATGATGTCCATGATATAAGGCGTATCAGTATCGGATTACAATAAGGTTTCTCCTTTCTTGGTCCCATGGTGAACACTAAGGAAGATCTAAATATAACATGCAATTATTTCAAATCTTTTCTGGGCGTTCAATTAGTAAAAGTTTGCTTGTTGGTACTAGTCATTTCCTCTTATTTCTTCTCTCCTTGACACCATTGTAAACGAAATGAACACTTGAGTCAGACCAAGTTATTTATCGTCACTGATCATAATAATTGGGTTTAGAGACTCGTCGCTGCATGCATTTCTTTTTTATATTACTTACTTTTGAAGTATAGGGGAACGGCCGTCGTCACATTCTATAACGTTAACCCTCAACTTCAAAATGTAGCGGTGATCAGCGTGTAATATCTCGATGAAAAACGAAAGGCTAAACACCGTGACTTAAACAAGTATTAAGATACAGTTACAATAACTATGGACTTCATGTGTTTGAACATATGTTAGTACGCCGCTATCACCTCTAAATGTAGAAGTAATGGTTATTGAACTTAGTGAAATGCAATTTTGTCTGAAATCATAGCTGGATTCAAATCACAAGAATGATTTCAGACCAAAATTGCAATAAACGAAGTTCAATTACCACTTTATCACATCTATTTTGAATCACAAACTTCAGTCGCTCAATGGAAGAATTTCTTTGGCTGTACAGGTATTTAATTGATCCAGTATGATGGGTTGGTTTGTCTCTCATTTTCTTACAATTTAATTTATTTCTTCAAACAAGCCTTGAAATTTCTTTGGTTACTGTGTTTAAGTAAAGCTGTCTTATTGGCTGAGAAAAAGATGCGATTAAGAGCATAAAAATCTCTCTAATTCTCTCCTATAAAAAGCAGTGAAAAGCAGTTATTCAAAAGTAATTTAACAAAGAAAATGGGAAAAACCCTCTTTGTCATTCTCTTCACGCTTTCAGCTCAACATACAGTCTTTTTTTGTTGTTTTTCTTTTTCATGGAAGCTTTATTTGAAACGGCGTCTGAGTCTACATCTACGACGACTTCAGGCTTTGATGTCTACAGCTTCTTTTTAACAATGCAAGCCATGACTAAGAGGGCTACAAAATACATGTATGCTACCTCATTCCCTTCGCTTGTTTTAAAGTCCAGCTGATGTTATCGGCTGTTACTGGCGTAGGTCGGTCGTGATTGGTTTGTATGGATCCGTCGATAATGTTTGGTCGTGTTAATTGGTTCGTTTTTTTAGCGTAAAATTTGTAAATAATCCGATCTGTATGGTGCCATATGAACCAAGCACAATTACAAACGATCATACAAGTTATCTGCTGCACATTCACATTATGGTCAGTTGCTCTAGTAATTTGAATTTTGAATGAATGGTTAGTATGTTATCGAAATATAAAATTGATTGATTTTTTTTAAGCAAAGCGACACCTTGAATTGAGACAAGTGATGAAACTTGCGCACCCGGCGAACCTTTGGAAAATGAAACTGATACGAGCTTCGTTTTATTTCAATATTAAATAGAAATTACTTCCCTTGATAGGTAGTGCTAAAAATCAAGTTAAGCAGTTATTCAAAAGCAATTTAACAAAGAAAATGGCAAAAAACGCTATTTATTATTCTTTTTACACTTTCTGCTAGACATGGAGTTTTTTCTTTTTCATGGAAGCTTTATTTGAAACAGCGTTTACAAGTCTACATCAATCACACTGTTAGGCTTCGATGTCTACAGCTTCTTATTTAAAATGCAAGCCATGACTTAGAAAGCCACAATACACGCCTGCTACCTCATTCCCTTCCCTTCCCGTCAATTTACTCAGCGAAGACTGTACTGAAATTGGATATCTTTCAGCGCGCTAAATGTTAGACCAAATGGGCAAATATCTTAAAAAAACAATACTGGAACTCGAGTCTCGAGCACCTCTTTTGCTCCTCTCGTGCATGCGGCTCTCCAAATTTTCAGCACCATTTATAACTCGATACCCGCACGCTAAGCATGAGCTAATCACCTTAGGTCCATAGATAGATCAGCTCTTGTGCTAATTCAGCAGTCTGAATAGAACTTGTATTTAAGTTCAGTTTTTTTTCCACAAGGTTGTACATCGTGTTAAGTTGTGCAACGCAAAGATTCAATTTGGTCCACAACAACAGTTTAATTGTCTTATTGTGTCCTTTAGTGCCTGTTTCACCTCCCTGATTTTCCAGCAGTAAAGAATGGGGTTCAGAGATGAGTTTAAGAAAAGTAAACAAACGAAAAAGTAAGACACATTAGCGTCCAAAAACTCAAATAAATGGGGTAGAACTAAAGTAGCACAAAAAGGAGAGTAGCAAGCAAATAATCCAAGCTGTACCCATGTTATGGCGGAAACTGTTTTCTTGTATCGCGCTACATTCAATGCAGTCGGTACTAAGCCATTGGGAGGAAGTTGTTGTCGTTGGTGAACATGGCCTTGTACATGAAGCAGTTGGTGACGGAGACGAAAATAGATTTTAGCGTAAGACATGGCCGAGACAAGAAGAGAAATAAGCATCACAACAGCATATACAATGGCGGAAATATTTAAAGAAAAGATGAAGAGACACCCAACCAAAGCACCTATTAGAAACCAAAAGGAGATAATAAGCGCTCGCACCCGCCTTAATGTAACAACGTATCTATACCTCAGACCCAACGACAACGCAAGAAGTCTGTCCACACTTATAGCAGTTGATGTCAAGAGGGAGACACCACAAAGAACTAGAGACGAGACCACTGGTATTAAAAAAACATATAGATGAACGTTGAAGCCGGTAAGAAGCGTTACTGTAAACAGCGGTTGTGTTATCAGTCCAACACAAAGATCGGTGACCGCCAGACATCGAAACAAAAGTTTCGTCGGAGGACAAATCGAAGTCACTTTGTTAAGAGCAATTAGGATGAGAACATTGCCAAGTGTCGCGGTGATGGAGAGAAAAGTGTTCAAGGATGCGAGTGCTGCAGACATCCCCACGAGTGACGCCGGATAACTGACTTCAAATGAGGAGTTTGTATATTCATCAGTGGTGTTCAGCATTTTTCTCAAAGCCAGCAACAGAGAGTTTGTTCTCAGAAAGGCAAACGTTTGCTATTGTAAACTGTTCCTGTTTGACTGATTTTGATGGTGTACTGTGATCGTTCGGGTGAGAGTAGTTCTGAGAAGGACAGTTGTTGGTTATAGTGGCTTAGTGATGTTTCAAGAACTGCACAAGCAGAAAGTAAAGAGTCTTCGTCAGTCGACTTCTACAAAACTAATTCTGTGTAAACTGATTGGTCAGATTCCTCTTGTGTTATTAGCTATGAGACCTGTTGATCGGTTCCTTTGTTGTGTAAATATATATGTCGTGAGTAGGTCGATTTGTATGGCGCAGGTAGGTGACGTTATGGGCTTATGGACTAAGCACAATTACATACGACCAAACAAATGATCTGGCCTGCTGCGATGATGACGAAAATTCTCTTTCAGGTGATACGGGCAGTCCTTATGTCCAAAATAAATAGCTACGGAACATTCATTTTAAAAGATCCTGTTTCTACCAGCTGAGGGATAAAATATTTTGCAATTTGATCGGTTCCTTTGTTGTGTAAATATGTCGTGAGTAGGTCAATTTGTAAGCACAATTACAAACGACCATACAAATTATCTTGAATTCCCCTATCACTTTCAAGTGACACGGGCTGTCACATTTCTTATGTCCGAAATAAATGGATATAGTGCATTCATTTTAAAAGATCCTGTTTCTACCAGCTGAGGGATGAAATATTTTGCAATTTGACTTTCAAATACAGTAAAAACATCGGTTACATTTATCAGTTTTGTTAAATTTGTTCCTCTTCTAATTTCCCAAAAAATCTCTTTAATTCTCTCCTATAATCCTATTAACATTTTGAAATGAACAGAGCAAGTTATAAATGTTTCAGCAAGAAATAGCTGATTTTAGCATTAAGCCTGTGGCTCAATGCCTATAAGTATTAATATGATAACTTTGTATAGTTATCAGTGGTGTTGGGCATTACTCTAAAAGAAGCAGAGAGTGTTTTTGTCAGTAAGAGAGATGTTGACCACTGTAAGTGTTCCTGCTCGTTGTTAGTCGAGTGTAATAAGTCCAGTTCATGTAAAGTGATTGGTCAATTTTGCCATGACGGAATTGCCAGTGAAACACAAGTAGCGTAAGTCGGTCGTAATTCGCTAGCTGCCTCCATCGATAAAGTTCGGTCGCGTTGATCAGTTTGTTTGTTGTGTAAATGTCGTAAATATGTCAATTTGTATGGCGCCGGTATAGGTGCTCTTATGGGCTGAGCGTAATTGTAAATAACTCTAAAAAACATCTGCTATTATATAGTCTTAATTTTTAATGGTTGTTGATCATTAAAATAAGAAATAATAAAGTAATGCGACCCCATCAGCCAGTTCAATCGATGAAACTTCTCCACCTGGTGAACATTTGGAAAATAAAACTGAAGCACGCTTCGTTTTATATCTTGTCGATTCAAACTGTTTTTTCCTCATAAGTAGTGCTTATCAAATACAAGCAATTCTTTATAAAAAATATATTGAGATGAAAATGGCGAAAAAGCAATCTTTAACAATCTTTTTACACACTTTTAGAGCAACACTTTTTTAAGGAAGCTTAAGACGTCTACAACTCCTTTTTAATATAAATCATGACCACGGTTGCACGCTTCACGTTAACCGTTTCTTTTATGACATTGAGACTATCAACATCTTTCGTTTCGAGTAGGAAAAAAAGAGGAAAACAAAGTGACGTCAGCATGCAACTTACGGGCAAAGGGATCATGGGTCTCAGCCAATCAGAGCGCGCGCTTTAGTAAGGCTATGTCATTAGTCAATACCCATTCAGTGCACTATAAGTGGTAGTCTAAATGGACAAATATCTTAAAAACAACACTGGGCGCAATATATATCAAAATTAGTATTAGCGAAGTGTATATCAAAATTAGTATAAATACACGTTAAACATTAGAGAATGTAAACGCTCTCTATCAAGGCAATAGTTAGTTTTAACTTTGCCTTCATTTCTATTTGATTGATAAGACAGAGAGCCTTTTCCAAGTAAACACCCTTTTACATTGTTGGAGGGTTTGTGCAACAGACCGCTACTAGTCACAGAAGAGATCAAAAGATTACGTTCATGCTGTTTGACTTTGAATTTTTTGTAAATAGTTAGTTTAATTTAGAATTCTGTTGATTAGTTTGGTGTTAGCCTCATCGGATGATCATGCAATTAATCTTTTGAGTCATATGGCTGTCATGTTTCTTATGACCGCAATAAATGGATGGTACATTCATTTTAAAGGATCCTGTTTTTACCAGCTGAGGGATGGATCATTTTGCAATTTGACATTCAAGTCTGGTAAAAACATCAGCTAAATCTATCGTTTTTGTTAAATTTATTCCTTCTCTAATTCTCTATATCTAGAGGTTACATGATGTAAAGGTATTTCAGTGTATTTACCGTAAAGTAAATATATGTATTTACGATCAAGAAAGGACAAAACGCGAACTAAGAAATGTTTATCTTTTTTACCATTAGTTTGAAATTTTCAGTATGACTTTTTCTTTATGAGAGATATTACAATGTGATACAAGCTCGATCTGCCTAGATATGTGTCATTCATTTCTTTTTCAAGCTGCGTGAAGCCTCTAATTGATGAGACGAAAAGATCGGATGAATTTAATGGGCATCAATAATTTGACTTTTAATACAGACTTTTAACCTGAACGTGCAATCGGACTCTATTCGTGCGAAAGTATTTGTATAATCTTCGCACCTATTATGTTAATTTTTCGCGCCACATCGCTTAAATACTGTTATTTGCATGTTTTAAACTTTTACCTTGATAATGGAGTCATGACTACTCCGAAACGTCGGATTTTATCGTTCGTTTTTACTGTTTTATCAATACAGCAAAAACATCGTTTATATTAATCAGTTTTGTTATATTTGTTCCTATTCTAATTTTTTACAGAATCTCTCTCATTCTCTCCTACAATCCTAGTAACATCTTGAAATGAACAAAGCAACTTAAAGAAATAGCTGATTTTAACGCTAAGCCTGTGGTTCATCACCACTCCATAGTGACATCAGATATTCCTTCAACAACATCAAAATGATCAATGGCGAGGATGTTGTCACCTTACGATAAGCCACTCTTTGTTGACTAGAGGAATGACAACTGTTTGTATATTGGAAAATAAAACTGACCTACACTTTCATTTCTATAGTCAATAGAAACTACTTCTTCTTTATAAGCAGTGCTAATAAATTAACTAAAAGCAGTTATTCAAAAGCAATTTTACAGAGAAAATGGCAAAAACCCTATTTCTCATTCTTTTCACACTTTCAGCTAGACATGAAGTTTTTTCTTTTTCATGGAAGCTTTATTTGAAACAGCGTTTATAAGTCTATATCTATTAATCCTTTAGGCTTCGATATCTACAGGAACAATGCAAGCCATGACTTAGAAAGCTACAAAATACATGTATGCTACCTCATTCCCTTCCCTTCCCGTCAATTTACTCAGTGAAGACTATACTGAAATTCGATATCATTCAGCACATTAAATGTTAGGCCAAACGGACAGATATCTTAAAACCATTACTGGAAGAAGCTAGAGTTGCTTTCAGATCCGTATAGGTATGAATTTTTTTTAGGCCTCATTTTCAGTACCACCGGAGTGGTGTTCATAACTGCGAAGATCGCTTTCATATTCACACTGATTCATATAATGGTCACTGTGAAACTATTTTAAAATCTGAGTGTTGCGTCATGCTACAGGAACCAGCTAAATGAGCTAATCGAATCGACTCAGCCATATATCGCTCTACAGCAGTTAACACACTCTTTTTTTCTATCAATACTTTTGAATGCTTCTGCAAAAATTCTTGAAAGCCGTATCCTGTTGGCTGCTGACTCTTCCAGTGCACACCACAGCAAATAAAAGAGAGCAAAGCAAGCTTTAATTCGTCTAGATTGTCGTTGCGATAAAATACTCTTTCGTGAACTTTGTTTTCTCGATGACAGACATGATTCTGGGCCCTATCACTTCTCTTGTCTCCCAGTAGAGCCATTGAAGGAATGGAAGCTAAGAAGAAGCGAAGCCATCCAGGAAGACTTAGAAACAGCAAAAAGAATTCTATCTCAAATCCAAAAGCACTTCGAGGAACTCGAAGCTGAAGTTCTCAGATCATGACTGACATCACCACAAATCGTATTTATAATGTATATACATACACTAACATTAGTCTGTCGATGTATTGGCGCAAGTTCCCAAGATGGGCGTTTTTGAAAATAATATGGGTAACCGAGATGGCCCTGGTAGTGGGACGAGTTTGATATGCTCCCGATATAAGACATTTCAACTTGCTAGCCGATGCGCAACGACAACAGTACACGATCTTCCAAGTTTCACTTCGATTGCCGTGAGTTTTGTTATGGAAGCAAGGGTCTTAGTAGCTGCACCAGCTCATCTCCTTGCATGAGTACATCGAAATTTTTACAAAGTGAATACTAGCGAGGAAGATCATAGAAACTAAACCCTATCAGCTATTTAGGTGCATATGTCTTAAGATGGCTCTTCTGGGTTGGCCCAAGACGAAATCTCTTCATTACGTTCTAAGCAGCAAATTCTTTGATGAATAGATGCTATAACAATTTGTTGGTGAAATTTTTGTTGGTGTTTTCAATGTTAACCACAGTTTTCCATGAATTTTGTTTTACAACGCCTTCCCTTAAGTTCCTTACAACAGTCAAATAGGCTAGAGACTTTATAACAAAGTTCTTTATAGACATGTTCGCTCCCCACTTTTAAAACTAAACAATGCACACTCAGGTATCACAGATTTTTCCAAGGAATATCTATGGCTTGATACAATTTCATCTTTTAAGGATTCAAAATCCCTGGCCGATATAAGAAACATAAAAGACAGATGGATCCTCAAATTATTAGGTTGCCGTCCTATTATTATGGAAGTATTACATCAAACTATTTCTTGGCGATATTTCTATTTACACTATAACAAAATAAAAAAAAGACAACTTGAATTTGTTCAGCTCAATTACATGTGTCTTCTTATTCATCCTTTTCATCATGGATATGAATGTTTAATGAATCGGCCCTTTAATCAAGTGTTATCAGGTTGTTCAATACATGACATAAACTTCTTGCATATATAGAGGATGTTTGTTATTTGCAGATCAGTATAAAAAGAATATTAGTGTGAACTATTGATTAAAATAACAGCAAAAATTTTCAAAAAAAGAAGCTTCAAAGAGCTTACCTTTGGGTGAATCCGTGCATGAAAGTAACAGCGAGTTAAAACAGTGAGTTAGGAAAATTTACGGTAAAAGCTGGGATAAGCTGCTAAGTATTGCAGATAAAACAATTTCTAAATAGAGAAGGAAGGTCGGATAGTCATTGTTTCATCATTTTTCATCTGCCAATTTTTTTAAATTTTATTTTTACCAACACAGTCAGCTGTTCTGTCTTATTCAGGCAACCTGATATTATAAACCGAGGACACCTCAAGTTTTG
>NC_142682.1:17331878-17426878 GCF_964200805.1 Pocillopora damicornis
ATTAATTTGAAACTTTCAGCATGGCTTTTTCTTTATGAGAGATGTTATCATGTGATACAAGCTCGATTTGCCTAGACATGTGTCAATCATTTCTTGTTCAAGCTGCGTGCAGCTTCTAATTGATGAGACGAACAGATCGGTGGTGAATTTAATGGGCATCAATAATGGATCGCCGTTTCTTTTTCTCCTAGAAACATCTTACGATGAAGAAGGGAAGTCAGGAAAGTTTCAGCAAAGAAAAACGGAAAAAATCGCTGATGAAGTGTCATTATTTGTTACATTTATTGTTTTATTGAGTTTACATAAACGTTCGCTAAACATTATTTTTATGTCACATGCTTTAAGTTTGAATATTTTTGTCAAACGGAAGAAATCCTCCAGATCATCACAAGCGAAAGAGAAAAAAGAAACATGTCAAATAAAAATATCTATAATAAACAGCCTAGTTTTCATTTACTATGCCTTTAAAAGGGTCCGAGGGAGTGCATGTAGGCTTTTTTTGTATATATATTTTATTGGTCATGGAATGTTCTTCCTTCACTACCCAATTGCTTCAGCGCTATCGAGCTATATTTATATGTGAATAAGGTTTGAACTGCCTGGTATCAATGTACTCTAACACGTTTTCAGTTGGATGTAGGTGAGTTTTCAATTGTTCTGAGAGGAAAGACGAAATATCATTAGAGTGTCATGTCGTAGACCACAACTTGTTCTCCTTTCCCAAACTCGTTGGCTTTGCAGCTTTGTTTAGTAGCCGGTGAACAAAAGAGTACAGCGGTGTTCAGTATCTTTATACCTGTTTGATCTAGAAAACAGTTTGGTGTAGGTTCCGTTTTAGCTGTTTTGGTCCCGCCGATTGTAGGAGAGCCTGTGGTTCAGTCGCACCCTATGGTGGCAGCAAATATTCCTTCACACAACATCAAAATAATCATTTAGGAAGATGTTGTCACCCAACGTATAGAGCCACTCTTTGTAGACCAGGGGAATAACAATTGTCACCTTGATACAGAGATCCTCTCTTGATTACGTGGCAATTCTGTAGTCAGAATAAAACTTGTATTTAGGTCCAGCCGTTTTTTTCTTTCCACAGAGTTTTATATTGTTTTTTACTACACGAAGGTTCAATTTAGCTCACAGCAACAGTTTAACTGTCTAATTATGTCCTTTACCGCCTGTTTCACCTCCCTGATTTTCCAGCAGTAAAGAATAGGGTTTAGAGATGAGTTTAAGAATAGTAAACAAACGAAAAAGTAACCTATATTATCGTCTGAAAACTCTACAAAATGGGATGAAACTATAGTAATACAAAGAGGAGAGTAACAAGCAAATAATCCAAGCTGTACCCATGCTATGAAGGAAACCGTTTTCTTGTATCGCGCTACATTCAATGCAGTCGGTACAACGCCATTGGGAGGAAGTTGTTGTCGTTGGTGAAGATGGCCTTGTACATGAAGCAGTTGGCGACGGAGACGGAAATGGACATTAGCGTAAGAGATGGCCGAGATAAGAAGTAAAATAAGCATCACAACAGCATTTACAAAATAGTAAATTCCTGAAATGAAGACACACCCAACCGAAGCACCAATTAGGAACCAAAAGGAGATAATAAGCGATCGCAACCGCCTTAATGTAACAACGTATCTATACCTCAGACCCAACGACAACGCAAGAAGTCTGTCCACACTTATTGCAGTTGAGGTTAAGAGGGAGACACCACAAAGAACTTGAGATGAGATCACCTCTATTGAACCAACATAAGGATATTCATTATCGTTTAAGCTGGCAAGAAGCTTCACTGTAAACAGCGGTTGTGTTACCAGTCCAACACAAAGATCGGTGACCGCCAGACATCGAAACAAAAGTTTCGTTGGAGGACAAATCGAAGTCACTTTGTTAAGAGCAATTAGGATGAGAATATTGCCCAGTATTGCGGTGATGGAGAGAAAAGTGTTCAAGGCTGCAAATGCTGCAGACATCCCCACAAGTGACGCCGGATACCTGACTTCAAATGAGGAGTTTGTATGTTCATCAGTGGTGTTCAGCATTTTTCTCAAAGTCCGCAATATAGAGTTTGTTCTTAGAAAGGCAAATGTTGGCTACTGTAAACTGTTCCTGTTTGACTGATTTTGATGGTGTACTGTGATCGTTCGGGTGAGAGTAATTCTGAGAAGAACTGTTGTTGGTTATAGTGGCTAAGTGATGTTTCGAGAACTGCACGTAACGGAAAGTAAAGAGTTTTCGTCAGTCGATGTTTGATTGGTCAGTTTTGCTTTGGTGTTATTAGCTGTGAGACTTCAAAATATTTAATCGTGTTAACCGATTCCTTTGTTATGTAAATATATCGTGAGTAGGTCGATTTGTAAGGCGCAGGTGGGTGACGTTATGGGCTAAGCACAATTACTTACGACCATACAAATTATCTTGAATGCCCCTAAAGCCTTGAATAGTTTGGTTTTGGCCTGCTCTGATGATGATAAAAATTCTCTTTCACTTTGTGATACGGGCAGTCATATATCTTATGTCCAAAATAAATGGCCATAGAGCATTCATTTTAAAAGATCCCGTTTCTACCAGCTGCAATTTAATTGGTTCCTTTGTTGTGTAAATATGTCGTGGGTAAATATGTTGCAATTTGACTTTCAAATATAGTAAAAACACCCATTATATTTATCAGTTTTGTTAAATTTGTTCCTATTCTAATTTTCTTCAGAATCTCTCAAATTCTCTCCTACAATCCTAGTAACATCTTGAAATGATCAAGGCAAGTTATTAATGCTTCAGCAAGAAATGGTTGAATTAAAGTTTGAGGCTGTGGTTTACTGCCACTCTGTAGTGACGGAAAATATTCCTTTAACATCAAAATGATCAATTGGGAGGATGTTGTCGCCCAACTGTAAGCCATTCTTTGTAGACTAGTGGAATAACAACCGCCACCTTGATAGAGAGATTCTTTCTCGTAGCGTTTCAATGGCCTGAATATAAAACTTGTACAATTGATGTAACAACCTGTCTGTATCTCAGACCCAACAACAGCGCAAGAAGCCTGTCCACACTTATCAGTTGATGCTCCACATGAAGCAATAGTTGAAAGCAAAAATTTTTTAAGAGGAATATTCCGTAATTTCCGTCCATTTACCCGCGCGGCAGATTACCCGCATCGGTCAATTTTTGTAAGAACGAGAAGAAAATTTCAACAGAGTACCCGCACTGGCAGATAACCCGCACCCAAAAACAAAAGAAAATCGTCGACTCATACAAATTTTCCTAATTTTTTTTGTTGACATGATATCCTTTCACGTGCAAATCTACGAGTCGAAGAAGTCGCTTGAAAGGGGAAAATACTCTTTAACTCAAGGCAGTGCTAGCTAAGAAAATTACACTGATGCGTCAAAAATTCTGTCGCGCCATCAATTAAGCAGCCCACGAATTGAACGTGTCATAATATGTCAGCATCATTTTCCGTGTGAACTGCTTTGAAGCCAACTTTTTCACTATTAAATTCTTTTATTTTCATGTTCACTTCCCGTGTAAGTGAGAATTGTTTTTTGAAATTGAAAGGCAAGAAAGTAAGAGTACAAACAGGATAAAAGCTTTGTTATCGAGTTTTGTATGTTTTCGATTTGCATTGGCTTTCATCGAGAGCATTAAAGTCTCTTATTATAACGAGCAATCTGCTGAAATAAATGAATTAATTCACAGGTTTTTTGAAGAGTATCTTTGGTGGATCTTATCATCTCTGTTTTTTTCCTGCTTATAGTTTTAAAACTATACCGGAAGCTTTAAAAATTATCGTATTACTCGCACCTTCCTAGAACCCGCACCAACAACTATTTGTGGAATAATTAACAGATTACCCGCAGGTAATTGGCCGGAAATAACGGTAATAACGGATTATCTCGCCTAGGTGCTCTATTCCTTCGCCAATGAGCTTCAATGAGTTTCACTATAAACAGACGTTAGCATGTCGTCTGTTTACCACCTTTCCGTGTTTCGGTTTCACCTTACAGCCACTTTTCCGGGCACAGCCGCCTAGTAAGGGCCTGTTTATATGGAGGTGGGAGATGGTCGAACAATAAAACGCTTTTACATGCAATCTTACAACCCCGGGGTGCTGGAGTGAGGTTTCTTGAGGTTGTTGTTGCGCTTGCAGTTATGGAGTTTAAGCAGAGGCGTCCCAAGCTCACATCTCGAAAAAGACGAAAGATTAATTCTCGGACACATATGTATTTATTCATGAAAGCGTCACGCGTTGTGTTACGCGGTGTTTGGTTTCGCGAGGAACCGTTGACTTAATGCATTATACGAAATAGTTTGGGAAACCAAATATGGTCGATTTACAACGCTAAATATTCCGTAGTGTGAACACTTTACACTCATTGTGCGTCCGTTGCGGTTTCTGGTGATTTCTGCCATGAGACGGCTAGGAAATGTAGAAAGTTTTAAAACATACATGTTTCGCTTTTGAACTTTTTGTCATGAACACACCCCGACTAGGCAGGTTACCCCACCTTGACACGTTTACATGGCAAATTGTCACCCCGGCTGACAGGGTTGGTCTGCGAAATGTTCAGAGAGTAAAGCATGTAGCATAATACTTATCCACTTATCCACTATATGAATTGAAGGATGTTCAGAAATGGCTTCTCTACGTTGGTTGAGCTCGTAATGTCAGCCAAACTCCAGGTGATCCCACGTTTAGGGTGCATAAATTTGCGAATAAAAGGTCGTGATGTCCATGATAAAAGGCGCACCAGAGTTGGCTTACAATAAAAGACAGCTTTAATTTGAAACTTGAAACTGCATGGTAATTGTATCTTTTCGCTTAATGTAACTCAGGATGTATATATTACTAACACACACCAAGATTTGCCCATCCTACACCTATGCGCAGATTGCATAGATGTGATGGAGTCTGTGAGGCAATACAGTAAAGGAAGAAGTAGTATTAATGGTTGAAGCAATTTACATATTGAGTTAGTAGAATCTGTGTCACAATACAGTAAAGGAAGATGTAGTAGTAGTAGTTGAAGCAATTTACATGCTGATTTAGTAGAATCTGTGTCACTATAAAATAAAGGAAGTGTAACATTCCTCTGTCATTAACCAACCAAGGTCACAAGAAAAGACAGAGGGCTTCATCTTAATATGACACCAGACTCTCTTTAGAGAATGTTTCACAAGTAGTAATGTAAAGAGAAATTTCGGTAATGTTGTAATTTTATAAACGCAACATTTTGTAGCTTGTTTTCAATATATAATCCATTGGAAAAATAGGTAAGCATGTGGAATGATTACGAACGACAAGATTTGTTCAGAAAGAAAGTAGAAGGATTATGTATTTTTAATGCTACGTACACGTACTTTCACCGGCTTAGCAAAGCAATAAACAGTGAAACCGAGGTAAACAGTTGACGTTTTCTGTTGGCATCAAGCCTCTGTCTAAAGGGAAAAACTGAGATGACAGGTTATAAAAAAATGGCTAATCATGTCTTAACAATGTTGTAATCAGTTTGTTTTCAGTTTTTTTTCTAAAGCAACATCGCAGTCCCTTATGAACAGTCTTGGTTTGAACTTTCCGTGCCTGCAGTAAATCGAAAACGAGTTCGTAAACATCCATTTGTAATATGAATGATTCGTTCAATTCAACTGATAATCACGCAGCTACATTTGTAGGACGAAATTGCCAACCCGCGTAACGAAAGGTTTTTCAGTTCTTGTCTTAAATCATTCTCTGATTGGCTGCCGCGTTCAGTGTCGTTGTCAGGTGCAGATATTTAAGTCAATATGTAATTGGTTTCCTAGGGTGAGAAAAGCTGTTATTGTTTACGTAGTAAGGACTGTGACTGTTATGTGGCTTCATAAATATAATCAGAGATGCATTTCGAACTCGTCCTAAAACAATGGAAACAATAGATGTGTTGTAAATAAAATCTTTTAACCACTAAGACGTTCAAGCGCAATCACACGTTTTCTTTCATTTTTTATCTTTCACTTTTTTTTAGACGTGATGTACGCTTGTATCCATGGCAGGAAGCCAGCACTTTTCATCGAAATTTGATAACAGTTTTTTAATTCTAGTTAATAATATGGTTCAGAATGGGTTACCTCCAACTGATTCCTCGATAGAATTCCACCTTTCGTGAACGCAAGTCTATTTAAAATATTATTTCGCGAACACAGGCCAAGTCATTTAATGAATTATTTAGATGGACCCACAGGTGTTGCTTCTTTGAAAAAGTATCCTACACTTCACACGACAGATTTAAAAATTGAAGACGCTGTAGGTGTTGTTATCTGCACTTTAGTCATGATGCTCCGGATTGCAATGTCGCTGAATCCACGACCTCAACAAATCGGTCTAGCTGTAGTGATTAGTATTTCTCTTTGCCAAAACTAAAGGTAAATTGCCTTACTTATTAACTATATCTTAGTTCTTCCTCCCCAAAAGAAAAAGGAACTTAGTATTAAATCATGACTATGTTATGCAGGACATTAACCGAATTTTGCGTGGATCTTTTCTGTCTAGGCATCAATATAAGTTGTCTCGTGCAGCGATACCTAACGCTGACTTTTACCATTTAATAAAGGGAAGGATATCCTATATTTACTTCTTTTGAAAGGCTGATAAAATACCCCTCCAAAATCGACAGTACAGATCATTGTTTCACTCGGGAACAGGAAAAAAAAGAGGTAATGGTTATTGTCTCGCAAATTTATGGCCAAATCTCACAGGTCACGCCATCATTTTTCGGCTACGTATCTCTTTTCACTTCGAACCAGAGTCAATTCTTTCTTTCGCCGGTGAAACGAGAGTTAAAGAGCGAGATCGAGTCGAGTAAACTGATTCTTTGGTCGGCATGGAACTGGAGGCTGACAATGTTATGATACAAATTAACCTTATTTGTTCAACATGTAAACTGCGGTGTTATCATGTCGACAAGTTTCCTGTTTTTATAATAACGGGGCCGCCCTCAGCCACTCTTCCGTGCAAAACTAACTTATCTATGATTTCTCTCGTTATAAGGTTTCCATCGCCAGGATTCCTCTGCGGTTGTGTCTTACATCAACTTCAAACCTGAAGCGTTTTCTTACTTAAATATTACAAGAATTGTTTCAGAACTTGTCCAAGATGGTAGAGAGTGTGCATGAATTTGCCTGTTTGGAAATCACTTCGTGTTTTTCGTACAACCTGGCTGCATTTCCTGATAATGGGGGAAACTGTTGTGTGAACTGCTCCCGTCCGCGCAGGGAACCCAATGAACTTATCAGCAATCCCATATTCCATCATTTCAGTGAAACTGTAAGTGCAATCTTGTTTCAGTTTAAGCTATATGTCCCCTCCTCCTTGAGTAAATCAATTGGGGCTGCTGCTGATAGGAAAGTGCGTGATTGAAAGTATCATTTGGCAGCTGTGATTTTGTACGATAACTTCAGTCAAGAGAATATAAACTGTAATTCTCTTGCCTCAGTGACATAGACCTCGTTATAGTAATGGTGGTCCCTTTGTTAGAGAGAAAACTTAGCATGTCAATCTTGAATATCTCAGTTTTGTTAAAAACAAATTATGATATACAACTGAGCTATAAATGCATATAAAGCGGTTCTTACTTATGATCTATTAGAAGAAAGAGGCACAGACGTCTGCACCAATAACATTATTTGGATTCTTTATATATTTATATATGACAAGAAACCAGTCACCAGTTCACACTCCGTCGCGCCTTGTGTGCCACTTTTTAATGCTTAACACTTTTGACGTCATCTGTGATCTCTTTTTAAAACAGACGTAGGACAACATGGAATCTATTTGTTGTTTAACAAACAAGATAACAATTCTTTTTCTATTTGTTGAAACAGACTCCTTGCTTCAGCGATCCATGCATGAGCAATGCAACTTGTAACTTTTAGTTACCAAGAAAACGATTATCACTGCAGTATATGTCCACCATTGTTCGAATTCAATTACCCTCGAAGATTCGAATTTTCCGAACTCAGCTGTAGTCATAAGTTATACTGATAAACCAACTTCTTTTACCCACGTAAACTCTAGTATTGTTCCTTTTAATATTCTGGTCCATTTGTTGGACTTCATTGCCTGGACATTAAGGAACGAGGTTTTTCCCGGGATAATGGCATGTACTAGTTGGACCCGGATAAGGGAAACCATTCCAATGCATTTCAGGCCTATTGTGACATGACGTTACACAATGGAGGATGGACCATGTGTTGTCGCGGAATCAAGAGGACTGTATACTTCTTTGTTTTCTAAACGCGTTTAACACTCTAACGATCTAAAACCAATCTGCCCTTACAATTCAGTGCTACTTCGTTTTACAGTTCTAGTTGCGAAATAAAGTAATTTTCCCACAATCACGAGTTCAGTAAATTCCCAATCCCAAAGTACTGTAATATACCCTATTTTAGTTGCAATTTCACAATTACACGTTTCTTTCCTATATTTAGTTCACTGTACGCATGCAAATCAGTGTTGAACTTTGTTTACAACGTTGTGAAATATCATGTCACGAAATCTTCCTATTCGCGTTACAATCAGTCTAGTATTTCGTTACATTGTGTGACAATTTATAACATTAATCATTAATTATAAAGAAATCGTTCTCGACATGTGTTACACTACCAATGAAAATGATGATCTGCTCTACAGGGACTTCCTGGTTTCTGCCCACACAGGGGGTTCTTTCATGACATGCACCAATTGGTGCTCCGATGTTAGCGCGTCATTTTTCTGCATTGCGTTTACTAATTCACATGGCGAGTAGGGTGGCATGGCATTTGGTGAAAAAGGTCATGATGTCTATGATATAAGGCGTACCAGTATCGGATTACAATAAGGTTTTTCCTTTCTTGGTCCCATGGTGAACACTAAGGAAGATCTAAATATAACATGCAATTATTTCAAATCTTTTCTGGGCGTTCAATTAGTAAAAGTTTGCTTGTTGGTGCTAGTCATTTCCTCTTATTTCTTCTCTCCTTGACACCATTGTAAACGAAATGAACACTTGAGTCAGACCAAGTTATTTATCGTCACTGGTCATAATAATTGGGTTTAGAGACTCGTCGCTGCATGCGTTTCTTTTTTATATTACTTACTTTCGAAGTATAGAAGAATGGCTGTCGTCACATTTTATAACGTTAACCCTCAACTTCAAAATGTAGCGGTGATCAGCGTTTAATACCTCGATGAAAAACGAAAGGCTAAACACCGTGACTTAAACAAGCATTAAGATACAGTTATAATAATTATGGACTTCATGTGTTTGTACATATGTTAGTACGCCGCTACCACCTCTAAATGTAGAAGTAATGGTTATTGAACTTAGTGAAATGCAATTTTGTCTGAAATCATAGCTTGATTCAAATCACAAGAATGATTTCAGACCAAAATTGCAATAAACGAAGTTCAATTATCACTTTATCACATCTATTTTGAATCACAAACTTCAGTCGCTCAATAGAAGAATTTTTTTGGCTCTACAGGCATTTGATTGATCCAATATAATGGGTTGGTTTGTAAAAAGTTGCAAAATTTGTCTCTCATTTTCCTATAATTTGATTGATTTCTTCAAACAAGCCTTGAAATTTGTTTGGTTGCTGTGTTTAAGTAAAGCTGTCTTATTGGCTGAGAAAAAGATGCGATTAAGAGCATAAAAATCTCTCTAATTCTCTCCTATAATCCTAGTAACATCATGAAATGAACAAGGCAAGTTATAAATGTTTGAGCAAGTAATAGCTTATTTTAACGTTAAGCCTAAGGTTCATCGCCATTATATAATGACAGCAGATATTTCTTCAACAACGAGGATGTTGTCGCCCTACGATAAGCCACTCTTTGTAGACCAGGCCATGATTGTTCGAAGGTTGGATAACGATATCCACTGCATAAAACTCTATCCGGTCGATAACGCAATACACTTTGCTATCACTTATCCGCTGGATAGCGATTTAACCGTTGGATAGCGTTATCTGCCTTTCATACAACTGGGCCAAGATGAATGACAACTACTGTCAATAGAAATTACTTTTCCTAGTCAAGTCAGATAATGAAACTTCTGAACCTGGTGAACATTTGGAAAATGAAACTGTTTGACACGCTTCGTTTCATTTCTTTAGTCAATAGGAATTATTTTTCCTTGATAACCAATGCTAACAAAATTAAGTGAAAGCAGTTATTCAAAAGTAATTTAACAAAAAAAATGGGAAAAACCCTCTTTGTCATTCTTTTCACGCTTTCAGCTAAACATACAGTCCTTTTTTGTTTTTGTTTTTTTCCATGAAAGCTTTATTTGAAACTGCGTCTACAATGAAACTTCCGCACCCGGCGAATCTTTGGATAATAAAACTGACAAATGCTTCGTGTTATTTCTATAGTCTATCTTAGCTAGACATACAGTCTTTTTTTGTTTTTTTTTCATGGAAGATTTATTTGAAACAGCTTCTACAAGTCTACATCTATAACGCCTTTAGGCTTCGATGTCTACAGCTTCTTATCAACGACGCAAGCCACGACTTAGAAATGAATGCTACCTCATTCTCTTCCCTTCGCGTCAAGTTACTTAGTGAAAGATTCTATTGAAATTCGATATCATTCAGCGCGCTAATTGTTAGACCAATGGACAAATATCTTCAAACCATCACGGGAAGAAGCTAGAGTTGCTTTCGGCTTCGCCTCGAGCAACTCTTACGCTCCTCTCGTGCATGTGGCTCTCCAAATTTCAGCATCCATTCATAACTCGATACACGCACGCTGAGCACGCATGAGATAATCATCTTAGCTCTGTAGATAAATCAGCTCTTGTGCCGATTCAGCAGTCTGAATAGAACTTGTATATAAGTTCAGTTTTTTTTCCACAAGGTTTTACATCGTGCTAAGTTGTGCAACACAAAGGTTCAATTAAGCTCACAACAACAGTTTAACTGTCTAATTGTGTCCTTTACAGCCTGTTTCACCTCTCTAATTTTCCAGCAGTAAAGAATGGGGTTCAGAGATGAGTTTAAGAATAGTAAACAAAGGAAAAAGTAAATTATATTATCGTCCAAAAACTCTTCTTCAAAATGGTCTGAAACTAAAGTAATACAAAGAGGAGAGTAGCAAGCAAATAATCCAAGCTGTACCCATGTTATGGCAGAAACTGTTTTCTTGTATCGCGCTACATTCAATGCAGTCGGTACTAAGCCATTGGGAGGAAGTTGTTGTCGTTGCTGAACATGGCCTTGTACACGAAGCAGTTGGTGACGGAGACGGAAATAGATCTTAGCGTAAGAGATGGCCGAGATAAGAAGAGAAATAAGCATCACAACACCAAATACAAAATAGTGAATTCCTGAAATGAAGAGACACCCAAACGAAGCACCAACTAGAAACCAAAAGGAGATAATAAGCGCTCGCACCCGCCTTAATGTAACAACGTATCTATACCTCAGACCCAACGACAACGCAAGAAGTCTGTCCACACTTATCGCAGTTGATGTCAAGAGGGAGATACCACAAAGAACCATAGATGAGATCACCTGTATGTCTTCAACATATTCATCGTAGTTGAAGCTGGCAAGAAGCGTTACTGTTAACAGCGGTTGTGTTATCAGTCCAACACAAAGATCGGTGACCGCCAGACATCGAAACAAAAGTTTCGTCGAAGGACAAATCGAAGTCACCTTGTTAAGAGCAATTAGGATGAGAACATTGCCAAGTGTCGCGGTGATGGAGGAAAAAGTGTTCAAGGATGCGAATGCTGCAGACAAATCCACAAGTGACGCCGGATAACTGACTTCAAATGAGGAGTTTGTATGTTCATCAGTGGTGTTCAGCATTTTTCTCGAAGCCAGCAACAGAGAGTTTGTTCTCAGAAAGGCAAATGTTGGCTACTGTAAACTGTTCCTGTTTGACTGGTTTTGATGGTGTACTGTGATCGTTCGGGTGAGAGTAGTTCTGAGAAAGACTGTTGTTGGTTATAGTGGCTTAGTGATGTTTCGAGAACTGCACGTAGCGGAAAGGGAAGAGTTTTCGTCAGTCGATGTCAACAAAACTAGTTTTTTGTAAACTGATTGGTCAGTTTTGCTCTGGTCTTATTAGTTGTGAGACTTCAAAATGTTTAACCGTGTTGACCGGTTCCTTTGTTGTGTAAATATGTCGTGAGTAGGTCGATTTGTAAGGCGCAGGTGGGTGACGTTATCAGCTAAGCACAGTTACATACGACCATAAAACTGATCTTGAATTCCCCCTAAAGCCTAGAATAGTTTGGTTTCGGCCTGCTCTGATGATGATGAATATTCTCTTTCGGGTGATACGGACAGTCATATTTTTTATGCACGAAATAAGTGGCTATAGTGCAATCATTTCAAAAGATCCTGTTTCTACCAGCTGAGGGATGAAATATTTTGCAATTTGATCGGTTCCTTTGTTGTGTAAATATGTCGTGAGTAAATATTTTGCAATTTCACTTTCAAATACCGTAAAAACATTCGTTATATTTATCAGTTTTGTTAAATTTGTTCCTATTCTAGTTTTCCACAGAATCTCTCTAATTCTCTCCTACAATCCTAGTAACATCTTGAAATGATTAAGGCAAGTTATTAATGCTTCCGCAAGAAATGGCTGAGTTGAACTTTGAGGCTGTGGTTTACTACCACTCTGAAGTGACAGAAAATATTCCTTTAACATCAACATGATCAATTGGGAGGATGTTGTCGCCCAACTGTGAGCCACTCTTCGTAGACTAGTGGAATAACAACCGTCACCTTGATAGAGAGATTCTTTCTCGTGGCGATTCAATGGCCTGAATATAAAACTTGTACACTAACAAGTCATGAGTCCAGTTGTCCATCCCACGGAGTTTTGCACTGTTTTGTACAACACCTGGGTTTAGTTTGGCCCACAACGGCAGTTTAACTGTCTAATTGTGTCCTTTATAGCTTGTTTTGCCTCCCCGATTTTCCAGCAGTAAAGAAAGGGGTTCAGAGATGAGTTTAAGTAAATTGACGTCATGAAAACTTGGATTTGTGAAAAAGAATCCAGTATGATAGGAAGATACAAAACAAATAGTCCGAGCTGTACCCATGCAATGGCGCAAACTGTGTTCTTGTAACGTGCAATATTTAATTCAGTTGGCATGACGCCTCTAGAGGCCGAATGTTCTTGGAAAATATTGCCTCGTACAAGCGGCATTTAGTGGCGGAGATGAACGTTGACCTTGCTGTAAGAATAGGCCGAAACGAACAGAAGAACTATGGATAAAAAAAACAGCTGAAATTGGGCTAAAAAGGGTGATAGTGATAGAGTGAAAAATAGTTAGAAAGACTGATTAATGCCAGAAGCATGTTATGACTACTCGGATCCGCCTTAATGTAACAACAGGTTTGTATCTTAGACCCAACAACAGCGCGAGAAGTCTGTCCAGAATTACTGCAGTTGATGTAATTGAGGGCTCCACACATTCAAAGCTTTTGGATATCAGTTAATCTTTAAGTACAAGGTCTTAACCCTTCAACTCCCACGAGTGAACAAGACAGAATTTCTCCTAACATTATGAATACAATATCTAGCAAGCAAGTGATGAGAATAACTGTGTTGATCCGATAGAGAATTCTCCAAACGACCAACATAAGAATTTTGTGGGAGACATTAAAGGAGAATTACTAATAGGACCTTGGAGTGAATAGGTTAAAAATCTCATGTGTAGTGAAAAGGAGTTTATCTATAGTATCCTTAGTGGCCTTGTCACGCAACGCTTCCTCTCTGCGTGACAGACGGTGGCTGCGAGGGGAATAACGATTTGCATATCTTGAAAATGTAGGGGCTCTTATATTATTAATCTTGAATTATTTTCGATCTGTGTAATCCTTCTCCATCTTCAACATAGTTATTCACCTCTCCAGTTGATACTTGCCTCTATGAGTGTTTGCTAATTCCTATTTTACAACAATAATCGCCAATTGTCTTCACTCCTTCCCCTCCTCCCCCCAGAAAAAAACTCAAGATATCTTCATATTGCTGGCTAAATATTTCAAAACGAGTTCGAAATGGCAATAACAGCCTACTCTAAAGTTACGAAATTCGAAATTTCGGGTTCTGAGTACGTGCTAACGGTGGGTTTTAACGCACTTATTTGAGTGTCAAAAGTAATCCAGGACTGCTTTGGTTTTGCTTCACTTCGACTTGTGATTGGCCATGAAAACGCACGCCTATACTTTCAACCAATCAGATTCAAAACCTATACTAATTACGACCTTGTCATTCACATTTTCCCGCGCCTCAAGCAGTTCGCTTGTTTTCTCTTATTGACTCCGTATGATAATTTGTTTTGCTCTGTTCTCTGTTGTGATAACTTTGGTTTTGATTTTAAGACAATAAATCGAAATGTCTTCCTATAACTTGGGTTTTAGTGATACGATTCTCTAAGTAATTTGATCAAATAGTTATATGTCAGATTAAAAAAAGGTAAAGTCAATTTTACATTTGTATGGAAACACTTCTTCCGCCTTCAAAGCTAAAGACTGATGAGGCGGGAGCTAGGTTTTCTAGTCTGCGTAAAATCAATTGAAGCGTAGGTCTCTCTTGAGGATCCACTTTAAGCATACTTGTTATCAGACCATTTAGCTCCATTGAATAAACACTGAAAAACAAACATGAGATAAGTCAATTTCTACAAACTTCTTGAAGAGCACATGAAGTGGAGTGCTCAGGTTTCTTAAGAGCCAAACTAGCATCAGGTCTACAGGAATTTCAAACTTTGAGACAAAAGTAAAATGGGATCCCATCGGTTTTGCTTTACTATGCTCAGCGATTGGTCGAGAAAAATTCCGCCACCCTCAACATCTTCCCGCGGCTGAAGTTCACATTTAATCGCATCAGATTCGTATGAGTTCCTTGTTTGACTCTGTGGCACCCTAACAAGGGCTTAAAACTCTTTATATGTACTTTTAGCTATGCACCTCATTACAAAATCCCTCTCGTAAAAGAAAAAGTTGGATAGGAAACTTTCCTGTCCTCTCTCAGTTCCTTTGCAAAGAAGCTACCATTAAAGTTTCAGTCCCCTCATTTCAAAGAGAAATCCAGCAGTTTACATTTTAAGCCAAAATGTCTGGTGAACTACTAGCTCCCATGTCTGAAAAGGATGGAGCCCCATGAAATCTTCCAGATTAAAATTAAGTATGGCGGGAATAAGGAAAAAAACATGGCAATGTGAAGTTTACAGATTGATTGTCTAAATGTTGGCAACTATGAAGCACACAAGAGCATAAGCTTGTTATAGAAAACTCGACAAGAAACTTACCTGTTACTTGGAATTTGAATATTACCACTATTTGCAGAGAGTGCTGAGCCATCACAAGGGCTTTGACCTGATTTAAAACAAAAACCATGAAAAATGCTGAACATAATTTTATGGAGATCCTCATCTGTTGCGTAGGGAATCAAAGACTACCTGTGAGTAATTCCCTGGTACAGGACCAGAGACATTAAACATTTTTGAGATACAGTAAAAACCCACATATAAGAACCTAGTTATTTAAAAACCTACAGGCTGAAATTTTGCATTTTAATACCCAAATATATAAGAACCTATTCAGCCTGACAAAGAAAAATAGGTTTTTATATAAAAAAAAAAAACACTCCAGATTTGATGTTCAAATTCTGGATTTCAATTGTGAAAATTTTTGTAGTGTACTGCTTTTTAGTTTTACCAATAAAATATTATTCCTTCCATAAAACTTTGCTGTAGTTACAAATACAGTCACAAATACTGTACAGTACATTTAAAAGTCAAAACAGTTTTTTGATACATGATACAGGACTTGTTTCGACAACAAGGCTTGACATTTTTGTAAATGCTTTACAACTATAGCATATTAGTACTTTTGTAGTTCCCCGAATCCTATCACTATTAATAGTAACTTTTGCAAATAAGAACCTACTAAGAACCTAATCAGCCTGTTATTGGAAAAAATACCCCAAAACATAAGAACCTGTTCAGCCTGAACTCCACAATTCTAGGTACTTATATAGTATTACAGGTTTTTACTGTAGACCATGTGTTCTGATAAACTTTTAGGGTGTCATCACATCCTGTACCTTAAGTACTGGGAATAAGTGAGTAGGCTAGCTGATGTCTATTCTTATGTTTGCCATATTTAATGACATTCTATTTCTCTGTGATTTTGACACTTCTCTATTAAAAATATTTAAAGTATTCACCATTGAACAAATGGCACTGTTATTCTGTTATATCATCTTCATTGTGACATTGCTGTTCTTATGCTGTGATTACCATGCTCTGAGTAACCAACAAGTTAAACATACAAAATCAATGATTACTACTGACATATAAAAACCCAGTTCTACCGCCTCCAGTCAGACAAAAAAAATTGCCATATACCCTTTGTAATTTCAGTTTCTGCTGCAATTTCAATCAATTTAAAGAAAAATCTCACCATAAGCCATGGCAAACAGAGTACAACCCAAAGACCAAACGTCACTTCTCTCATCAATTTCACAGTCTGAAGGAACTTCAAACAGTTCTGGAGCCCTGCAAGTCAGTACAGATAACATTACTTACTGACATCAGACCTTCAATAAGGGAGGGGAATCCTACTTTCCTACTCTAGATAGATACAAAAACAAAGTACACTAAAATAAAACTGTTCGTATCTAATGCTATACTGCAGTTTGACAAAATTTTATCTTTAGAGACTCTTGCAACCCCCCCCCCCACAGGAAATCAGACATCAAGATGAATGCATAGGTGCATTGTTAATTCTCCCCTTCAGCTGCTACACATTTCTTTGTAAATAAGTTACGAGAGTTTGGTGTTAGATCAAGATAACAAATTTCTACATTTGAGTATTCTCATTACCTGCTTGCTGGATAGTGAATGAATATTGTAAGGAGAGGTTACTTCTGGGAGTTAAAGGATTAAGGCCTCCCCAGCATTTAAATTTTATAATATTAGTAGACAGTGTCTTCATGCTGTACAAAACTGAACACTTATTTCCCACCTGTATGCAGCGGTACATTCCTGTGCACACCTCTCTTGAAGGGCCAAGGCTTCCCTTCTGTAAGATAAAACATGGCATAATAAATTATTTTAAATACTTTGAACAAAAAAATAGAATTGAAAAAGGATTTAAAAAGTAACATCAGCTAGGTTTTATAGCATCCACCTCACAAGCCAGGTTTTTTTTTCAACCAGCCATTTCTGTACTGAAATGCGTCGGATGCTTCTTGTTTATCATTCAAACTGCATTGCAGTGAGGCAGCTATGAAAGCATGATTCACTACACTAACTGCAGCCAGTGTGCTTATCAAATACAGAAAATCCCTTGTCAAAAAACAAACAAACAAACAAAAACCCCCAACACATTAACCTAATTCACACTCAAAAATTATCTTAACTCCTTCCACCTGGTCTCTTCTCCACCCTCCAAAACACAAGATATTTTATATCAGTAGGCAAAATACAACTGTCAATGGTTTAGTGAAGCTGAAAGAGAGAGGCTGTTCCTAAAGAGGACTTTTGTATCTGACTGTGGCCAAACCATCAACAACCTCAGCTGACATCATTGTGTTAAAAAACAAATTAATTTATTTGACTCTGAAAGTGATCTCCACCCAGGTTGTCAAAACATCCCTTACTGCCTCTAACATCAGACTTTTCTGATCCTAGCCTCACCTGGACAATAATGATACGCTACTCTTTTGTTCAAATTAAAATCCATCACCTATTCCTTACCTT
This sequence comes from Pocillopora damicornis, assembly GCF_964200805.1. Classification (NCBI taxonomy): domain Eukaryota; kingdom Metazoa; phylum Cnidaria; class Anthozoa; order Scleractinia; family Pocilloporidae; genus Pocillopora; species Pocillopora damicornis. Next base: position 17,349,626 of record NC_142682.1, read on the forward strand.
GAAGTAATGACACATCTTGCTCTGGAGACACTTCCAAGATCCATCAGTACCACAGTCATGTCAGGACCAATTAACAAATTATGAGGCTGAAAAAAGGGGATGTTACCAGTTAGTTAGCAGAGTCAAAAATCTTCTAAGGCACCATCATTGCCTACAAATGATGCATCTTCATGATTTACACATAAAAACCATCATTTGATTGTGGTGAGTTTACAACAATATTCTGGTCCCAGGTATAGGGGAACACAATGGATTAATGATCTGTGAACTTGACTCCACTGAATAAAAAAAGGCTGCGTTCCAGCCCTAGAAAGGGTCATTTTGCTGTGTTGCTGGAAAGATAATTAACTTCTGCTTTTTCTATCTCAACAGGGAATATTAAATCAAATGTACAACACCAGTCAACTGTCAAAGAAACATGAAAAAACGCTGGGGATAAACTCCTAGCATCTATCCAAGAGAACTAGCAATACTTTCAAGCCTTTCATGTCGCAGAATCTGAGATAAACAGCAGCTGTATGTAACTCAGTCTGGTGTGTAAACCATGATCTATAATACAGACTCTTCCTACCTTGATATCTCTGTGTGCCAGAGGTGGGTCTAAGCTATGAAAAGCAAGTATAGCTTCACAGAGTGACTTGAACATATGAAGAATATTTAACTCAGGGATGTGACCTCCTGCAAGCTGTGTGCGTTCAATCAAGTCTTGCACTGTTCCATTCTAGGAGACATTGAATAGTGTGAGAAGAATTATGTAATAAGACCCTTTTGTTTTTAATTGTTTAAAGCTATATTTACTGGCAGTTACTTGTAATTAATAAAACTGAGATTTGAATAAATGTAGCAGATGGAATGAAAATACCTTGTAGTAAGTCACAAGCATGCGTGCCTCTTTATATGTTCCTTTAGATACCACATCCACATCATGCAAGTCGAGGACACTTGGGTGAGAAACAGCTCTATGAGCATCTACCTCACGTTCAAATGCCTGTTGTGATCAGAACAAATAAAATCCCAGAACTAAACAAAAATGTTTATTAGCCATTTTCTTTACATGCCTTGTTATGAGTAAAAGCATGTGATTTGTCAGTCATATCCAAAGACACTTGAAGAAGTCTATAGAGTCTGAGTTGGGGTAAGTACAATCATTTTACATACATATAATTTTCCTGTATTGTTGTGGTCTTGTTCCACATTATATAATTCAGAATATATGCATCAAGGGTTTCTATAAAAGCCTATTAACAGTGGCCTACTGCCACCTATAAAACCTCTTAAGCTGGTGATACACCTGTGACTTTGTCTAGCAAAGAACTTTCCATTACAGCTTGTTAAAAAATGTCTAAATGTAAAATGAGATAATTTGTCTTACTGTCTGAAGAGTATTTCAAGTTATTTTTAAAGAAAATTGTATTCACCTCTTCTTGCTCAGGAAGATCAAGACGGATTCTTTTCTAAAGGGAAAGAATGGAAATGATCAAAAGATTGAAAATATATAAATTAATAAAGGAGACCACAAGGATCCCTCTCTTAGCAAGTTATTGAAATATGTTTGGGAGAGCATGGTGTCCTTGAAACCAAGCCAGAGAAAAACTGGGAGCAGAAATATCACAGGGATCTGCTATATTTCTACCTCTTCAGTCTCAAAAAAGCACAGATCTGTGTATCTGAAAGATAATTTTCACCACATGCAATGACAGTACTAAATCAAATTCAAACTTACCAGAGCAAACCATTCATTTCCACGATGAACTAAATTAACATAGGAGAAGGCTGGAAATAAAACATTGGAAGGTCCAGTTTAGAGCTGTATTTATAAATTTACCATCAAGATAATAGTACTGCTAATAATAATAGATTTAAAAAATGGAAAATTAATTGAAATTAAATGCTACATAGTTGGTTAGAAATAAGAATACTAAACCTTAAAGCCATGTTTACTCTCAACAGTTCTCTAATGGTTGAGAAAAATATTTGGGTTGTCAAGGGTAAGTGCCACAATATTGTGACTAGCCAAAGATGGAGTCTGAGAGAATATTGTACAATTCTAAGGACACTGACGAATCATGATAACAAATTGCAATGACTGATTGTAATACATGGATGTGTTATGATCATTTCATCACTTTTTCTTATCATGCATTGATGGGGAGAATCATTTTTTTAAATGTTTTCAATTCAAAACAATAATTGTTTTATTGTCAGGAGTAAAATTAGCAGGCAATCACAATAACTCCAGCAATCTTTTCACTCTTTGGATACCAATTTGAAAAAAGATTGACAAAACTAGAATTTAAGGTAGAAATAAGGTCATACCAATAAAAACAAATACATCATCGCCATCATTATGATTATTATTGTGACCATCACTCTTATCATTATTATTATTATTATCTTTTTCAATTAATTACTCAGAGGTCTCAATAAATTTTTCCATAGGTGGCTGAGAAGGTGTAATGGGCAGCTATGCATGGAAAAAGGGCTGTAAGGGCAAAACCCAAGAGCCAATTCGTAAACTAGACATTGGTAAGAGTTCTCGTAGGCAGCAGTAGACCCACGGTAAACTGCGTTATTGAAACCCCCGTTATTATTAATTGTTTTGTTGTGCTTCATTTTGTTTTTGTTTCTTTCGTTTTTGTTAGCACATTTTTGTTTACTTTTTAGTCGGCTGATTTATATTTAGTCATCTGGCTGTTTCTAGGAAAAATGTTTCACTCAGATCTCAGGATAATTTTACTCCAGTCCTTCGTTCAAAGTTAAGGTATTTTTTTCGATGATCTTTTACTTCCTACCTATGGATCTAATGAATACCTTCCTTGATTAAAATTTAACAGAAACATAACTTGGGCCTCATTAGCCAGTGAGCGTTCAGAGGATCGATCTCTGTCAGAAATTCGTAACTCTGCCGGTAAATTGATCGTCACATACAGTGTAATTCAGCTTCACAAAACAATACGACAGTTAGGGACAATTTCTCTGTCAGAAATTCCTAACTCTGCCGGTAAATTGATCGTCACATACAGTGTAATTCAGCTTCACAAAACAATACGACAGTTAGGGACAATTTCCTTCTTGGAGGCGATCACATCGACTTTCAAATTCTCGGTTCACAAACAGAGATTAGAAAAGTTGCCGAAGGAAGTTACAATATTGCAAACTCTGGCCTGGTACCAAATGCGTAAGCTTAACAGATGGCAGAGTGAATGCTCTAGTTAAGTTACCTCCTTCTCCAAGTTCTTTAACCACTCGGTATTTTTTCCCATTTACCGTCACTGATGGTCTGCAAAATGACGAGCATTTGTGACCCATTAATATCAGTATTTTGCTTGAAACAACTCGGATTGTTTGTGGGTTAACTTCCTGCAGTTCTTCGAAGTAGTGTGTATATTTGTGTTAATTAGTGACCAGTTCGTCCTCTATCAATTTTTTTTCTCCACTGACAGCTAAGTTTGCAGGCGCAGTTCCTAGGTAATGACAAATTGATATTTTTGGAGCCTTTAGCACGTAGAACTTTTAGATTTTCCTTGGCAAGGCATTTTGAATTGGAGTAGTTTAAAACTCTAAATAAAACTAGTGTCCAAAATTTTAAATCGGTCGTTAGCGTCAAAATCCAAAATGGGCCATAAATGTCCAAAATCCAAAGTCGTTCACTAGTGTCCTAAATCCAAAATCGGCCACTTGTATCCAAATTTAAAATCGGCCACTAGTGTCCAAAATTTAAAATCGGCCATTTAGTGTCCAAAATCCAAAATCGGCCACTGTTGTTAAAAATCCAAAGTTGGCCACTAGTGTACAAAATTGGTCACTGGTGTCCGGAATCCAAAATCGGCCTCTAGTGTGCAAAATTTAAATAAGGCTACTAGTGTCAAAACTGAAGAAACGGCCACAAGGTCCAAAATCCAAAAGGGGCCATGCCACAGGCTTCCAAAAAAAGAAACGGCCACTAACGTCCAAGATCCAAAATCTGCCAAGGCCAAAACACAAAATTGGCCACTACCATTCAAAATGATAAAGAGGCCACCAGTGTCCGAAATCCAAAATCGGACACCAGTGTCCGAAATCCAAAATCGGCCAATTGTGTCCGAAATCTTAAATCGGCCATTAGTGTCCAAAATCCAAAGTCGGCCACCAGTGTCCATATTCTAAAATCGGCCACTAGTGTCCCAAACGAAGAAACGACCAGTAACGTCTAAAATCCAAAATCGGCCACCAGTGTCCAAAATGAAAAAATACCCTCTTTCCTCCAGGCTCCACTTACGAATAATGATTAAACTATGCTTGGTTTAATTTTGCCTGTTAATCATAAATCATTTTCTAATGTCATTACATTTTAATTTTTGTGAGACTTTTGTTTCATACAACAACGCATTCAGCGTTTTAGGATATTCCATAATGTCGTGTTTAAGGATATTGCGCCCTCTACCACTCAACCATTTCATCTGCCATCGAAAAGGGTCACCCTGTTAACCTTGCTCGCTTAGCGGCTCTTTTGGGCATTAGTCGCTGATTCAAAAGGTAAAATGCTGTGTCCTCAGATGATAAAATTTGCTCAAAGCTTCCACGATGTGCAGATCACACCTATTCAGATATTCCGCAAAGAAAAGTTTTGTTTTCAATAACACGTCAAAATTATTTTGAGATGTCTATCAGCTGATTCAAACGTTAAAATGCTCTCTCTAACATGAAAAAAATTATTCTTTAAGTTTCCATATGCACCGATCACGTCCATTAAGATATTTCTGCAAGGAAATGTTTTGTCTTTAATCACGCACCATCCTGAAGTGATATTTATTGTCTTCTGTAGTGTCACGCAATAAATGAAAACTAATACTTTGGGTTGTTCAAGCACAAAAAAATTTATTTCGAAGGCATTCTTCTTTTTGTTAAGTGTATGCTGCGCCCAATAATCTTTGGTGCGAATTTCGAACCACGAACATACTCCGGAATAAACCATAAATGACATCGGGTCAAAATCGGGTGAAGTTCGGCATTGTATTGTTAGCATCAGTCACTCACTTCGATAACACATGTGGCTTCGCCTCCTAGATGGCAGTAGCCACAAAAAACCATCAGTCACGCATTCTATAGCCATCAGCGTACGCACTGGGACGGGAAAAATCTAACCTCGGGCGTAGTATAGGGGTATTCAACGGACAGTCACCTAGAGCCAAAATGGTGTGTAAGTGTACGGAAAAATTATAGGACATTTTAGCATGAGCATATATGATATATGAAATGACATTTAAAGTGTTTTCCGCGCAAGATGTAAATTTCAGTCAGCCTCCATATGGAATGAGTGTGGATGACTTATGTTTATTGTGAAACCGCATGTCAGCCTGCTTTATCCTGAACTGATCATGAGAATGCTACCATGCGATTTCGGTGAAATTTTGCGAGGACATGTTGTTTTCTTATACGATAGTTGCCAAAATGCTCTCGTGCTCGTTATCTATTTATTTCTTTTGTGCAATGATTGGACGGATCAAGAGAATAGAATTTTTATATTCCTTTTTCAACAGTCATTCCGCACGGAAGCTGACTGATATTTATATTTTGCGCAGGGAAACGTTCTGTGTCATTTTATGAATCAGGTACGCTCGAGAAATGTCCTTAATTTTCCGTGACACTTACACAGGGCAATCAGTCCTAGTTGCGTGTCCGCTGAATACCTTCATATACTGCGTTAATTTTGCCCCTTCGATTTCAAGCGCATGCAACGGCAGCTGTGGCGTCGTTTTTAGCGACTTTAAAGTGTTTATCAACAAAGGATATAGATCTCTCTTAAAACCAAGAGTGAAATGAATTAATTTGTAAAGAAAGAGCTTTCAACATGAAAGACACATCGGAAAACCATCCAACCTCACGGCAGTCTGCACGTCCAGAGACGACAACAAATCTCCGACCTAAAGGCACATCTTACTCTTCTCGCCATAGTCAGACACGACCTATAACGAGTAAGTATAAAGTTGATTTCCGTACACCTTTATACTCGATTCAATGTTTATTCGTTTGATTTGGTGGTGTAGTCATTGCAAAGAAGTCAATGATCATTTGTTTACTCTTTTCACTTTGCAGCTGACGTCGAGGAGACACCTTCGGCAGAAAGTCAGCGGCCGGGTGTGAGGCTGACATCACTTTCTGCCCTGTACCAGCCCGCTTTTAAGCCATATTCCTTCACTCACATGTACGACACAAAATACAACAGTGATTTTAAAGGCAGATATTGGCCGCCTCCTATGCCAAACAGGTAAAAATACTCGAGTATTTAACTACAGTGCCTGAGCTACTCTAAGTGGTTGTCATAGTAACGCGGACGAACGCTTGCCATATTTTGGCTGTAGCAACTTCCAAAGGGTAGTTTACAAGCTAAATTAAAGGTATTGTGTTAAAGAAAATAACACTAAAGCAAAGTGTTTTCAAATATTTCTACTTGACATGGAACAAATGGTCATGCTTTCGTCGTAACACATTGCAAACGTGAGAGTGATGCGAAACATTAAGGTCATTTCAGCGATTGAACAGCTTTATGGTTAACCTGAAAACCACCCCGGTTTGATGGCTTAGTTACTCAGATATCTTATAGATTAGTCTTTTATGATATGGGAGAGTAAAACCTTTTCTTGAAGCCTTTGCAATCGATCGTCTCATAGCTAAAGTAACACTGAAGTTCGTCGAAATATAATTTGTTTAGCCTTTGTTGTGCTGTACTATTCACAAATAATTTTATAAGGCGCGGTGATTCTACCTCGAACTGCTTGAACTAGAACCATTTCCTGCTAAAAGAAAAGTTAAGCCCACTCTCTTTCCCGAAGTACTAATCGGAAGGTTGTCGGTTCGACTCGTAGGGGGAGCACTCGGAGTTCTTTTTCTCCGAGTATGCCTGTGCACTGAATAATTTCGTATTTCAATCTCTTTCCCTGATCTCTCTCTTTCGGAGACTGAATCAATAGTTGAAAACATGGCAGCGCTCCGTTGTCCGAAAAATATGCTTCATTTATTTTGGGACGACCGAAGCGTACCTCAAATTATTTTGAACTTGTAGGCTCACTCGTTTGATTATTCTTTATGACAAGAGGAATATTTAAAAAGTTTACATTTACATAAAAAATTTGCTCTCCAATAGCTGCTATTAAATTGAATAGAGTTATTTCTTTTTTCAGGGTTTCTTCTGCCAACTACGCTCCAATCAACTACAGATTTGGCTCCACGACATACCAACGACACTTTCAACAGAGAAAACCCTTCCCTACTGCGTTTGTAATTCCATATTCTCGTCACAACAACCCCCAGCCAAACATGGTCAACTCTTATAACTGTCCGGATGGAGTAAGTTGCCAGCTTTTTTTTTTTTTTTATTAGCAGTAGGCGCCAGGAGGGATTTGAACGTGGCACAAATCTTGATGCTCGTGTCGTCTTCCAGTCGATTCTAATTCTTTTTGCAAATCCAACCCAATGCGTATCCGGTGCCAAGATAGAATACGAACCGTACCTCCTTTTTGGCGAAGGCGGCGCGCGAGTCAAATCTTGGCAAATCTTGCGCAAACTTCACCTCTTTTTTTTTTTGCTATTTTTTCGACTTGCGCGACGCCGAAAAGGAGGGACTGCTCGTTGTCCAAAGCCAAGAGGTAATCCTTTTAGTACACCTCATCAGGGACTCCATGTATGACTTACAGAATTGGAACACGTCGTGGTGGGAAGATGAAAGGGGCGGGGGAGAAAGTGGAAATGACCGACTTTCTGGCTCAATCTGATCTTACTCACATTTCGACAGGTGAAATGGATATGGAATCCTTCCACAGGAACTATTGGAAACGCTAATGGAGGTAGGCTTTAATTTTCAAGTGAACATGCCCTGTTTCGCCCACAACAGGTAGAATTACATCTTTGTAGAGCTCATTCGCTCGGAGTTTACCATGATACGCGCATGTAGTTCCGCTTTGGTTGTTATAATATCATTTTTAGACAGTTAAAACAGTTTCCTTCTTCATCTTCATTTTCAGGCGAGACACAAGGGAAAAACAGGCTGCGGAACCACAGATGGTATTCCAGATAACACAGAAACAAAAACAAATCAGCTTGAATGTTTTTGTTTTACATTTGAGACTGAAAGCAATTTCTTTGCTTCTGAGTTGAGATTTATCTTTTAAAAGAGGTGATATTTTCAAGGCATGCGATTTTTTCTGCCGTCTTTAATGGTAGGAAGATCTCAAAAACCTACCTGGATGCTAATAGCAGCTTCATACCAGTGTAGAATTAGATTTAAGGACATAAGCTCCCATTGAGGAACGTGAGATCGTTTTGCAAAATTTCCATATGAGATTTTCTGGGCCGGAATACACTAAACGACGTCAAAGTTCGTGCGGCAGTGCCTTAAGTAAAAAGAAATATAATTTGTAGATAAATTCAAATAAAATGCATATATATTTTTATTTTGTATTTACGCTTGATTTCTTTTTGTAACTTAATTGGTTCGTCCTCACGCTGACACATCTCCCTGCTGAAAAAAAAAATCGTAAAATGAAAGAAAGGAATGCGCAGTTGAACTTTAGACTCGTTACCAATACCTCTACTCCGCGTTCGTACTAAAGGTTTACGCGAACGTTGGAGGAGGAGGCTTTGAATCCGTCTATCTTAGTGATAACCGATTTAAATGGCGAAGGAGTACGAACTTAAAATTCCGTTTCTTTTTTTCACTTTATTCTGTTTGCTGTTAGAATTATTTTCCAATTCCAAAAGGTTTTTTTTTAATTTTACTTTCTCTGGCTGACAATTTTAATTTCCGTTTTGAACACTCCTCTCTTAAAAAAAAAATAATTCACCTTACACTTTTTGCTTTCAATCCGCTACGCGTAAAAATGAGCTGAATGACTTATTTCGTTTTCGCACGGCGCGGTAAAACGGAAAGATAACACAAGCGATTGAACACAAAACTTAAATCAACCTGGAAATGCTTCCAGGCAGCGATTACCTGCAAAATAATATCGAAGTTAGTCGTAACAAAGTGCTTGAATTAAGCTTGGAAAGAAAGAAAAATCAATTATCGAGGTAAAATTGGATCCTGTAGACATTAAGAAAACGAAAAATTTTGCAAAGAGGCGCGTCAAAAATAAAAAAGAGAACAAAAAAATACAATACAACCCACTGAGTAAGTTTGTCTCCTCTTCGGTGACAACCGCAGCGAAAGGTTCTCCTTACTCGAATTGGATATCAAAGGAAGAGCGGCATTGAACGCAAGGTTTGTTTATTCTTGAAAAACCTTTTATTAAACACTGATTTTGGGTGTTATGCACTTATGGCAAACCCGTTGGAAAATGCCTCGTTTGCATTCCCCAGGACTCAGTTGTCCAAAGAGAGGATACGCTGTAAAGAATAAATCACTGTTCAGTTGATAGGAGTTAACAAAGCTATCCACCACAGATAGAGATAGATTTATCCAGTGGAATGAGATTATAATCTCTGGGTTTGCTTGTGGAATCTGTGGATAGTCTTATTCTCCCTTCGAGCAACCGGGGCCAGCAGCTCTGTTAATATTTAATCATACACAAAAGATTCAACGCGGATTCATAAAATGATTGTTAATTTTCCATAAGGTATTATGCGGTGACATGTGTTTCGTTTCCAATTTTACATCCAATTTGTACTGTTAGTTGTGTGCGTGGGAAAATTACCGTGTGCATCGTAAACGCGCAAAACTGATATGTCGGTGCGCAATGCATCACAGTTGCCACGTCGCTAAGAACACGTCTACTGCGCATACTCAAACATCTGCATTTCGTGGCTGCAGGCTGGAGTGAGATTCACAAAATTCTCGAAAAATTGGGTGCACTCACGCTTTTCAAAAGCGATTGACATAACCCAACTGGATTCCACTCAACAACGACCCATATTATAGGTTTTAAATGTGTGGTAGGTAATGTCTGGAGGAAGGTTACCGCCGAGTCATAATGCGTTCTCGGTTGGTCAACAGCAACCATACCTCAACCACGGTGGTGTAAATAGTTTTCAGTCTTCGCAAAATCATGGAGAATTTGTGCAACCAGATAAAAAAGGAGTAAGTCAGGAATCTCAACACACGTCTATTGTCAATAATCAGACTCAGAGTGTTTCCCAAGACATGAACCCGGCTTCGAAAGGTAAGGAATCATCTATTGACAGATTGAGTTTCATCAAGTGAAGTAATGTCACAAGATTCTCCTCAGAAGCCATGTCGATTTCTTCGTGAAGGTTGTTAAATTTTTTAATCGTCTCAACTCGGATAATGTGGAAATGTTAAGGTTATTTCTTCAGAAGATAATTCAAATTGTACTGGTTGATTTGCTTAGTTATTATGTCGTCATTAGTTTTTAGTAGCAGGTTACATTCGATCAGCTGGTTGTAACGTAAAGCACTTATGCTTTAAATATAAACCAACGAATAAATTTCCAGATTTGGTTTCCTTGCTGAATTATAAATCCATTTCTTTACCACGCTAGCTTAAACAGAACATGGAAGACATGGTATCGTAGCCGGATATACGTGTACAATTCTAGCTTCTTTGGTTACAATGTCTTTGGTAATTCGTTCGTGCCCTGTAATTAATTGCGGAACACTTCAATTTGTTAGCTTATGTATAAAGTTCGCTCTGTAATTTTATGGTTGACATAGTTCTGATTGAACTTTAAAGGATTGTTGTTGTAGATGATATACTTAGATTATTAATGTAAATCTGGACGTTAATGCCTCTGAGTTAGTGAACTCTTTTTCATGTACTTTAAACATTCCAATAGTGCTATGTCACATCATCTTATACTTGATTTCCATATATCGTCCATTAATAACCATGCTGAACTTTAATTTTAGCTGTTTTACACTCAGGCAAATTTCTGCAATATTGATTAAAGAGCTAAAAAGCCAACAATAGAATTTTTTCAATTTATATAATTTTCTCCTTTTGTTTAGGTTACCAAGCTCAGTACCCAGGCCAATGGCCTACATCTCTATCACCAGGCCATAATCAATACAGAACCAACCCTCCAATGGTCAATAACATGGTTGGTGCATCACCACATTCTTTGAATAATTCTCATGAATCCTCATCAGCATTGCCACCCAACAGAAGTCCAATGAATCTGCAAACTGGTCAGTGAATATTCAATCTCAGCAGCTAGTTGGTGTTTTTAAGTTGTTGTCATAGCATTTGAGCTAGTGATGACTGTCAGACTGTTGTGGATGATCTGGGAGACTGTCCAGGTCAACCAGTGTCAGGAAAAAATTATACAGGTGTCTTACTTATATTTCTGAAAAGATCAAAAAACTAGACTTCAATATCTTTGTGACTAATCACTCTTTTTTTCACTGATGATGACATATGCACATTTTGTCCAAGGGCTGGTTATCCTCAACCACAGCAGGACCTCTATATAGGTCTGTCCTGTTCTGGATGATTGACCATTTCAAAAGGAGTAATTTATTTTGAATTTCATTTTGCTTACATCTACACAGTCTGAACTGATGATACATCAGGCCAGGGTTCTTTTAGTACAGACCTCAAAGTTATTTGTCTTCATGATACTTTTTCGAATTTAGATGAAAGGAAGTGGGTGGTAGTTTTAATTTAAATTAAGAGTAGGAGTTAAGCACTGTCAGCTCCTCTTTTGTTTTACCAAACTTAGATAAGTTGTTTCATTTTGTTTCAGGGCAATCTGGAAATCACTCTCCATCTCCTAATGCCATTGCTAATGGCCCTGTCTCAGGAGTTGACCCCCCTATTGGAAGTTCCTCTTCACAACCTAGAATGGGACAAGCTGTACCAAATCTTAGTGCACCCACCCATGGACAGTCCACCCCACCTTCAGGATCTGCTTTAGCAAATGGACCCTCCCTAAATTCCAATTCTCAGCAGCAAACCATAATTAACAATACTCATGGAATGCCACAAACTGGTTCTGCTTTCACTCCAGTTACCTCCCATTCAGGGCAATCATCACTGTATCAAAATTCATCCTCTATGCCACCCCTCCCAAGTCAGTCACGGACTGGGTTGCCTGTACACGGACAGTCAAATACCCCACCCCAGATGCCCCAAGTTGGACAGAACACAAATTACAGTGGACAAGCTCAAGGTTTTCCATCTGGTTTATCTCCAATCATAGGCCAACCAGGTTCTCAGCCATTGTCAGCTCTTCATTCCAATAAACCAAAGAGACCTACAATGCCAATGACCACAGGACCTGGTCATCCAGGGCAGGGTGGGAGCCCATTGCAGAGATCAACACCTCCTCCTTCAGCTGGTTTTCCAGGGTCAACAATGGGGCAGCAGATAATGCCACCCCCTCCAACAGGTCCAGGGGGTGCGACACCAGGTCAGAGTCTAACCCCACCCCCTCCATCAATGTCTCCAGGATCAGCTATGCCACAAACTGGTTTTAACAGTCCACCAACAGGATATTCTCCCACTGGACAGGACTCTCAGGCTGGGAGAACCATTTCTTCGAGGAGGAGGATGTACCCTTCTCAGGTAAAAGTTTGAAAATTAAACACAAAGATGTGCTTTAAAAGGAGATGTGCCTTAGGTACCTCTGGATCAATTGTTAATCAGCAGTTGTGGTATACAGACCTCTATATTTAAAACAGCTTGAGCTGCAGCTAATCCAGAGTGAACAAACAGAAGGAAGATTTCTCAAAAGCCATAATTGTTTTCTATGTTTTTATCATAATTAATGAATTTGTTGAAATTTGTATCTCCTTCTTCCCATCAAAACCCTTTTCATTTGTGTTGGAAAATTTAAAAAGATTCACTTTGCCATCATGTAATATTACTAAAGCTTAATTTGTATTTGAGCTAAAACCAAGGGGCAGAACCAACTTATATATAGCGCACCTTCTTGTTTTTTTTATTAACACTTATTTTGACATGTGGGCGATAAACAAGTGAAGATATGACTTTAGTAGGTAAAGAAATTGCATAAAACTCACCTTAAAAGTAATACCCAACTATTATCTGGGAGGCAGTGGTGCAAATCCTGTTCAAGCTTGAATTTTGCAGGCTTCGTTTTGGAAATTTGATTAACTCTCTCCCAAGATCTGATTGTTAATTCTCCCTTCTGGCTGCTACACATGTTCTTGTAAATAGGTTACAAGAATTTGGTGTTAGATGAAGATAACAACTTCTATCTGATAAGTTTGAATATTCTGATGACCTGTTTGCTGGATAATGTTTCGATATTATAGGGAGAAATTACTTGGTAATCTTTTCTGGAAGTTAAAAGGTTAAATTACAGCTCACTACAGGATCTTGAATGTTGAAAATGTACTGCTCACTAGCCACTTACATCTAAGTTCAAATGTTATCTCAATGCTCATTCTCTTGTATGTTTTTTCTTATTATCATTTGTTGGAATTTGTAAATTTGGTTAACCCTTTAACTCCCAAGATCTGAATGTTAATTCTCCCCTCCAGCTTTTACATAATTCGTAGCAAATATTAATAAGTTAGGCAAATTTGGTATTAGATCAAGATAACAACTTCTACTGGATAAGTTTGGGTATGCTCATTTGTCCTTTGCTGGATAATGTATGATTATTATGGGGAGAAGATTCATGTTAATCACTTCTAAGTGAGTTAAAGTATTAACTTGTTTTATTGCCAGCCAATGCAACCTCCAATGCCTGGGCCAGGTGGAATGATGAATGCTCCTGGCCAGATGAACCAACCCTATCCAGGTCAAATGTCTCCTATGGCTCAACAACCACCTGTTGTAAGTGTTATGTGTTCATTTCCAATATGTTTAATATTGCCCACTTTTAGTTGAGTACTCCAGCTAGGGTGGTCCACTTTTGAGCCCTTGAGAAGTAATGGTGTTGCATTCTTGGGCAAAGCACTTCACTCTCACAGTGCTTTTCCCTACTATGAGGAAATCTGGAGGGAATACAATTTTTATTCCTCTCCTGGGAAATTGCTATCACCTCTCTTTGGTTGGATACAGGTGCTCATTTTCTATTCAACTCTCTTGCAAAGGAAAATACATTAGTTTCTTCACAGCTCTGTAAGACACATACTCTTGAAATGTATGAAATAAAACTGTAATAATGTCTTAGGTTTTTCTTTAAGGTTTTAAGTAGCTGGAGCTTTTTTAAAGGTAAATGGTTGTGGGTCTCGAAATCCAATATGCGGGAAAAATGTCATATTGTTCATACTTTCCTGCCATGGCAGCAAGATTTGTCAAAAAGACAGTTCTCATCAGAACATTTTTAAACTAATCTTGAGTCAGAAGTCTTTTTATGTTTTCAGAAAAGATAGGCAGTACAAATTTATATTTTTATTGAGCCCAAGTTTAGACCTGACAAACATCATCTCTGTACGGGTTCTCGAAGCAACGAAAGTAGCTGGCAAAACCTTGCAGAGAAGCCAGTGTCCTGATGTCTGCGTTATGTATTAACTTCACAATTTTTATATTTAGAGTGGTAATACACAACAGTTTCCATCTTCTGGCCTGGAAGGTCCAATGGGAAGACTAACTGCGCAGGTATGAAAAAATGCCTGTACTTTGTTTGGAACTGCTGCTTTCCTAAATGATCAAACCAGAAAAACATGTGCAGGTCTTAACCCTTTAACTCCCATGAGTGACCAAGACAGAATTTCTCCTTACAATATCAATACAATATCAACCAGGTAAGGGATAAGAATAAAGAAAAATATCAATTTGGGGATAAGTAGTTGATCCAATACTAAATTCTCTGAACTAACATTATAAGAATTGTATGGTTGACAACAAGAAGAATTACAAATTTGATCTGGGAGTTAAAGGGTTAAGTCACTTCTCCAGATCCCTTTGTATAGACTAGCTTGACTTTGTTCTCTGTGGTCCATTTGGTAGGCCAACAATTCGAAGATTGGACCTGGTTGGGTTATGAACCCTTCCAAATGTTGAACATCTCTCTTAACCCTTAAAACCCTAGGAGTGATTTGCATCACATTTCTCCCTGCAGTATCACAGTGGACCTAAACAGTAAGGTCATGAGAATAAGGGAAATGATCAACCAACAGTGAAGCTCTTAATTGTTGAACAAATTCTCTGTATCAGTACCAATGGAAGTGTACAGAAGACAGTATGGAGAATTAGGGTGTAAAGGGTTGAATTAATATTATTTGTAAAGTTACAAAAGGAAAAGGTTTGGCTTCTCTGATTAGCATGTTTATTTATTCATTAACTTATCTATAACAAAAGCCAACAAATTGTAAGCACCTTTTTTGGTACTCAGCATCTATATATCAGTGTGAAAAGTCCCCCTTATGATTACAAAAGCTTAAACTTATTTTCTGCCTTGTTTATTTTACAGCAATCTTCAGCTTGTCAACCCATTAATCTTTTAGAACAAAGGCATGTTCTTCCCCAAACACCCATTGAGCAGCCAACCCCTAATTTACCTGGAGTGAGTACTGATGTTGAAATTTGTTTTGTTGTCTGATATCTTTGGCGGTTTTAAAATAGTTTGTTGGTATTTACTGCTCGTTAGATATTATTTTACTTGTGGCAGCCAAGAAAATGAATTGTTGAGAGAGTGTTATTATTTGTACAGTAGTTACCTAGGTTTCTTTATATTTCTTTGGGGTTGTGAATGAATAATCTATTTTGCTTTTTGTTACCTACAGGACCTACGGAAAAGGAACTGTGATCCAAGGTTAGTGCATTGATGCTAAGATTCATTGTGTTTGCATGGAGTGGTTACCCCAGCAGGATGCAGGGATCACTTGCAAATATTTCTTTTTGTATGGACCTCTCCTTCCCCCCTCCCCCATCACAACTTTTGTAATTTCGCTTTCTAGGGAATCACCTAATAAGTCGTCAATATCATTTGATAGTGTCAAAACTCATAATTTGTGTTTTCCATTTTGTTACTGGCTATGAAAGGTGATGGTGAGCTTTACTGTCCCTGTGATGTTTCAGAGTATCTTGTGCTGATTTGTATTAAATTAGATATCAACTTAACTGAAATATGTTCTTATACTGAGCAGAGCTGTTATGGATTTTCTTGACATTTTTTTTTCCAGTGTGTTGTGTTGCACTGTTAATGCTGTTCCAGAAACCAAGAGTCTGTTGACAAAATCTAAGCTCCCACTAGGAATTCACCTTCACCCTTTTAAAGATTTACAGGCAAGTTTTTTTAAATCACTCTTCTTCATGATAACCTGCTTCAATTAGATTTTGTCATATTCAGCCCTTTGGTTGGGTATTGTATAACAACTTGAATTTTAGAATTTTAGAGAAAGTAATCAAAAAATGACAAGAGATTTTGTTCTTTTCAACACTTTTCATTTGACAGGTGTGTAGAAGTGACTTACAACAATATCAATGTTATTTCTTCAACAGAACCTTCCAGTTATTCATTCTTCTGTCATTACAAGATGTCGTTCCTGTAGAACATATATCAATCCTTTTGTAACCTTTACTGACTCTAGAAGGTGGAGATGCCCAATGTGTTTCAGAGTAAATGAAGGTATAATATTTTCTTTAAGTGTTTGCAATGAACACCTCCCTTGTTTCCAGTAAACTAGTTTTTATTTATTTACTCCTGCATCTGTCTATGTAATATATAGTACAGCTCAGAGGTACTTGGCCTGAAATGCATGCGAAAGGGCATTAAAAAAAGCATGCACAGGCATGCAATTTTTCAAAACGCACTCAAAAAACCTGCACAAAAGAAGCTTATTAGTATTTATAAGGCAGTCTTTTGTTTTACCCTTTGTTTAACTTTAAATGGTGTGTTAGATTTATTGACAAAGGAGGAATTCTGATGGGGGATTCTGACTTGGTTTTGTCCTGAAGCATTTGGCTTCAGTTCATTTTCTGAAATGACTTGCCTTAAACCTTGGCAGTAAATCTTTTTTTTTTCCCTTGAAGAATACTGTTGATTAGGCACGAGTAAAAATCCGTTGTTTGTTAATTAAGAGCTTATTCATACTGTTTTTTGGTTCCAGTTCCAGAGGAATTCTGTTTTGATCCTACAACCCGACAGTATGGAGATCCATCCAAGAGACCAGAAGTGAGGAATGCTACAGTGGAATTTATAGCACCATCAGAATATATGGTGAGCTATTTTAATTTATTATTAAGTAATGTTTGTTGTCTTTGTAGTTCTATTGCATAGCTCCCAGAACAAACCAGTAACACCTTGCCATTATGTCAGTTCATTATCCAGTAATTGCAATATATTTGAAGATAGTAGCAAGTGTGACAGTTAAAATGTAGAGTGTTATCAAGATTCAATATGCATTCTCATGTTACTAAAAAATCAATTTACACTAATGTTGATAATGATGTTTGAGTTATAATTATGGGTTTTGTATGATTTGCAGTTAAGGCCTCCACAGCCAGCAGTATTTCTGTTTGTTATGGATGTCTCCTTTAATGCAATAGAGACAGGTAGGAGTTTTTAAATGTTTCTTAATTTCAAAAGCTGATGGGTACCAAAATAGTGTTGAAAATTAACTTGCTGTATGAAAGCAGCTCTCATCCAAGTGTATCAATGTGTCCAGATCTGCTGATTCACCTTTTCTCAATAAAATTACTGTTTTTGAGCCCAGTGCTAGGTTTGTCTTTTACTGAATTGAGTTGCATACATTATATCATCTGAACACATACCAGTATGTTCTGTTTTTAAGACCATTTCTTATGTTTATTAGAATGCTGTTTTGGTTGTTACAGGTTATCTGCATATGGTTTGTAAATTACTGAAAGAAAACTTAGAGAAAATGCCAGGAGATCTAAGAACACAGATTGGATTTATAACATTTGATAGTACGGTTCAATTCTACAGTTTAAAGGTGAGAAAAGTCAAAAGCTTACAAATGTATTCCAAAACATTAGTTTTTTTGTGAAAAGCAAGTATAAGATGTTAATTCTATGGGGTAGTTAGTAGAGCTTATTTCCAGGGATTTCACACACTCTTCTTTCTGTTGACTCATAAAAAACCAATTTTCTCAACCAGGAATAGCCACATCTGTCAATTCATAGATTGCAGGGGAGAATGAAAGGAAATAAGATCAATAAGAGAGATACAGTGTACATCTAGAAAGACAGGATAACTTGGATTGGATTGGTCTTGTTTTACTCTCCCTGATTGTTAGAAAAACGTCCTTTTTGTTTACATCAACATGTGCTTTGCATTCTGACTGGATGCTTGGACGTTTACCTTCATTTTCATTTTCAGTTCAAAAGATACCTTGGTTATAGTTTCATATCACTTTGTAAAAGTTTGATTAATTAGTGTTGTTAATCTTGTGTTAATTTTTCCCTCTAGTCAAAGCTTTCACAACCTCAGATGAATATTGTTTCAGATTTGGAAGGTCAGTTCAAGCTTTCAATTTTCCAGAAGTGTTTTATGTACGTCGTTAATGTATCCTGTTTGATGGTGGTGTGTAGTAACTGTAATAGCACCCCTAAAACTTATGTACTTTAATTTTTTTTTTCATACATATTTGCAGTCACTTGCTAAGTTAACACTATATATGTTTTATTACAGACATTTTCCTTCCATCTCCTGATGACCTTCTGGTGAATTTGAATGAAAGTAAAGAGGTACACTGAGTGATTTACTGTTTAATAATATCTGGGAGAATTGAAAACAAGAATGCATAGATAGATGACCAAATTGATTGCTATTGGCTTCACTTTTTTTTTGGTGATTTTTTTTTTTAGCTTGTAACTCAACTGCTGGATTCTCTTCCAACTATGTTCAACAGCAATCACAATGTACACAGTGCAACAGGTGCAGCCCTACAGGCTGCTCTCAAATTAGTGGTAAGTCAATATATGTAGCCATTTTTAAAGACTTAAAGATTTTAGATATATGAAAATTCACATATTTGCACTGCGGTGGAAAGATGAAATTAGAAGATCCTCGCAGCTAAGAACACTACTGAAACTAGTAGTTGTAAGTAGGACCTGAAAAAAATTTCAGGCCCATACGGATCTTCTAATTTCATATTGGGACTTTTAAATTTACATGTTGATCCTGCCCTCTTAACTAAACCTAATTTATGGTTAATGTTGCCCTACTTTGGTCTTATGTAGAGTTGATGGATATAATAGATGCAGGTCCTATGTGGATGGCTTTTCAGGAGTGGATCTTGGGGAGGGGTGTAAGGAGTGCCCCCCCCCCCCGAAATGGTCTGCAGTTCTCTAATATAACTTCAGAGTTACACAAAATCTGCTGTATCGTTTTCTATGTTTTCTCAGGAGTGCATGTTATGTTATTGACCAGTCATAAGCCTTCTTCTTTGTTATTCACTTTTGAAAATTTTTACCATTGCCGATCACCTGTCAAAAATCATGGATCTACCCTTACTTATTTTTTTACAGTTTGAACACCTGCTGTCCTTGGTACTCAATCCTGTGTTTTCGTTTGTCTCTTCCAGGGCCACATAGGAGGTCGTGTGACACTTTTTCAGACAACATTGCCTAACATTGGCCCAGGACAATTGAAGAAGAGAGAGGATGGACAGAAATCTTCTCCAAAGGTAATTCAGAAACACATGAGACGTTTTGGTTATTATCAAATTACTTAATTCTCATTTCTGCTAAGAGTCCCCTCGGGGTGGACAGCTTTGTTCTTGAGCAAGACACTTCACTCTTACTGTGCCTCTCCTTACCAAGTAGTTTAACCCTTAAACTCCCATGACTGACCAAGGCAGAATTTCTTCTTACAGTGTCAGGACCACATCAACCCGACAAGTAATGAGAATTGAGAAAAATGTCAATTGGGTGTTCTAAGTTGATCCAATGCCAAATTCTTACGAACTAATATTATAGGAATTGTATGGCTGACAGTAAGGAGAGTAGAGAGGTTTTGGAAGGGAAAGGGTAAACTGGGTGCCGATCAACTCTCAGAAAAACTTGAAAAAATGCTGATGGAGTTGTGTTCCATCCAGGAGGAGTCACCTCGTGCTACAGAGTGAGCACGAGCACAGCCAGTTGTTAGCCACGTGGCCACAAAGACTTAACCTCCTTTGTCATTCCATTGTGCTTCTCTATACAGCAGTAATATAAACTTTCAAATTGTACGTGATTTTTACATAGGAATTTATCTTTGTCTTTTATAGGATGTCCAGAATTTAACACCAGCTACAGATTTCTACAAGAAGTTTGCACTGGACTGTGCAGCTGAACAAGTTGCTGTTGACCTCTTCTTGCTTTCAGGACAGTATGCTGATATTGCTACCTTAAGTAAGACTGCTAGTCATTTTAAATATCTTTATAACCCTTGTGTGAGTGTTGTTTTTTGAAAGCAAAGTCTGCAAGCATTGTTTTGTTCTTACCGAAAAAAATTGTTTGTTGAACATTTTAGTGTGTGCGTCAAAGTACTCTGGAGGATCCGTCATGTATTATCCTGACTTTCACGCGTCAAGGAACCCTGCTGCAGCAGAAAAATTTGAAAATGAATTTGTGTAAGTAACCAACCAAAGGTTGCGAGCAGGCGCTCATTCTAAACGACCCAGAACGTGCGTTTCTCAGCCCGCGGGAAGTTTTGAGGCAAGTCGGGAAAGGTTTGCCGGGAGTCTCATTATCTCTGCTAGACTCCTTGCAGACCTCTCGCAAGCCCTCGTGCCGAAGTGCTCGCTACGAAGCGCCCGTGCCGAAGCGCCCGTGCCGAAGCGCCCGTGCCGAAGCGCCCGTGCCGAAGCGCCCGTGCCGAAGCGCCCGTGCCGAAGCGCCCGTGCCGAAGCGCCCGTGCCGAAGCGCCCGTGCCGAAGCGCCCGTGCCGAAGCGCCCGTGCCGAAGCGCCCGTGCCGAAGCGCCCGTGCCGAAGCGCCCGTGCCGAAGCGCCCGTGCCGAAGCGCCCGTGCCGAAGCGCCCGTGCCGAAGCGCCCGTGCCGAAGCGCCCGTGCCGAAGCGCCCGTGCCGAAGCGCCCGTGCCGAAGCGTCCGTGCCTGCTCGGGGGCTAAATTTTACGTAATAACTGTGAGGCCTGTTAAATTTTGGAGTAAAATAAAAATAAATGTTTGGTATTTTTTTAGGCGTTATCTAACAAGGAAGATTGGATTTGAGGCAGTTATGAGAGTGCGTTGCACAAAAGGTAATATACGGCATCAGAGCAATTTTAACCCGTTTAATAAGGTATTCAGTAGTTTTTTTCCATTTTATTCTCTTTACTTGATCAAAATCCCTTTGTTTTCACCCAGCCCGAGAGTTTCCAAAAGAAGGTAGATAATTTCTTATGGGATAATGTCCTAAGAATAGATGTCCAAGAAGGAAGAAGTAGAAACGATTCATGATTAAAACATTAAGACCAAAACAGAAACGAGTATGGGCAGTAGCACAGGTTAGTGGGTACTCGTTTGGCAGTGTTTCGCTAGGGACCCGCAAATGGATTTAGCAAGCTTTCAAGGGTTGAGGCTTCATTTTTGAGGGTTCAAATTTCGAAGATGGGGTTTGAATTTCGAGATTTTTTCCCACTAACGTCACCTTTCGTCACCAGGGCTTTCAATCCACACCTTCCATGGAAATTTCTTTGTACGCTCCACGGACTTAGTTTCTCTGCCGAACGTGAGTCCTGACAGTGGCTTTAGCATGCAGATTGACATCGAAGACTCGCTGACAGACTCCAATCTGGCTGTGTTTCAGTCTGCTCTCCTTTATACAAGCACCAAAGGTAGTCTGATCCTTAAACACCTGTTTTGCGTGTTTGTGTTTAAATTTACTTGTCTTTGACAGAGATATCAATTGTTAACAACTCAGGCCTTTTTCTTAATCTCAACATTGGTCTCTACGTTTTTCACAGGTGAACGGCGCATCAGAGTACACACTCTTGCTTTGCCGATCACAAACAAGTTAGCTGATCTGTACGCCACTGCTGACGTACAAGCCATTGCCACCCTGCTTGCCAAAATGGGTGAGCCAGCCTTACTTTTTATTCCTTCGTGTTTGTTGTTCGACCTATTAAACAGATCAAAGAGAGCGTTTTAAAGCTGACGTTTCGAGCGTTAGCCATTCGTCAGAGTACATACTCGCTCTGATGAAGGGCTAACGCTCGAAACGTCAGCTTTAAAACTCTCTCTTTGATCTTTTAGATAGGTCGGACCAATTAACGTTATTAACTCAGTTGATAGTACCAAATTACCTTTTAATACTCTCCTATCGACTCAGCACCACATTTCCTTCTAGAAACTTAACCCCTATATTCGGTGATCAAAGATAGGATTGTTCTGATATGTTGTCACTTCTTTCCAAGATGATATGTTTACCTGTTATATTTAAGAGGCTTTTTAGCTTCTTTTTTTTATTATCATCATGCACTTTTCTGAGAATGTTGTTGTTGTTGCTGTTTTTCTCTAGCTGTCGATAGGACACTGACTTCATCCTTAGGGGATGCTAGAGAGGTAAGTACAGTGAACGCGGACTATTTACTAAAAGCTCAGTCAAAGAGCTCTCGTCGAAAAGTGCACATAGTCACTCATCTCGACTCACCCCCTTTCAATAGACGATAGAACTCACTTTCTATTGGTTTACCGGCATAATAACCCGCAAAGGATATTGGGAGCACACGAGAAAAGTTTATAAATGACAAGCCGGAGGCGTGTTCAAGTGGCTTATTATGACGATAAACCTATAGAAAGTGCTGTTTACTACTTTTATAAAATAAACTTCAATTTTTTTGGGTTTACCGGTGCAATTAGCGATAGGTTTTTGACCAAGCAGGGCGTTTGAAGTATATCGGTTGTTTTATTAGGTTCAATTTTTGCCTAACTGTTATTTTCTTTTGTTTTTTCCTTCAGGCTTTGTTGAACGCGTGTATTGACACTTTTAGCGTTTACCGTTCCTCGGTAGCGAATCAACCACAGAGTAGCGGACTGATAGCGCCCTATTCTCTGAGATTACTTCCGCTCTTTATCTTGGCTATCATGAAACACGTATGTAGGACAGTGGACTTGAATTTTGGGTGTCTTTTACCTTCCTTTTCGTTACTCTGTTGTTTGTCCTAACAAGCGTGTTTTGTAAAAAATTGTTAAAGAGGAAATTTGCTAGAATCGATCGATTAACAGAAGAGGACTCTGGGTTCTTGGGGGTGGTTATACTTATGCAAGTTCTACCTGAAAATGACTTTTCACACATTTCCTTTGTGGAAGTCAAAATCGGACATATTCTGTCTTGATAAGTGATATTGCTTAAGAGAACGATCTAGTTTGAAAGGGGCTTATGAATGGAGCTGAACGTTATATTTCTAGATCAGTAGATGTGACGTTATCAATGTTCAATTTCCGTATGAAATATTGACATTACAGGAGGAAAATCATTTTGTAGGTGTCTGTAGAATGTGGCTCTACTGAGAGGTTACCCACAATAGTTTTCATCCGCTTCTAATGTTCTTACATGTTGCATTTTCAGATGGCGTTTCGTCTTGGCTCGACCTCTCGTTTGGACGAGCGGTGTTTTTCCATGCAACAGCTTAAAGTTATGCCCCTCAGTTTGGTCATGTTATCTATATATCCAAAAATGTATCCGATACACGAATTGTCGGATGAGGTACGCGTAGTGTTTATATTTTCTTACTTCTTTGTAGCGCCCTTATCTTGTATTTCTAGAGTTTAATAAACAGATTAAGACCGCCAAAAAGAATATCTAAAATATCCGTCGCGGTTGGTAAACTTAACCAAGTATACTACTTTATTCTCTCTTCCCCAGGGTGCTTTCCAGACTAAATCTGGCCTGGTTGCTAAGCCTCCAATTTATCACCTGTCGGGCGAAAAGCTTACCAGAAAAGGAATATTTCTTCTGGACGCTGGTCATGTGAGTAGATTAGATTGTAACTTGTTGTTGTAAATTATCCAATACGGAAACGAGTGAGATTAAGCGATATGGTTATTTGTTTGTTTTGTTTCTTTTAAATAGGCTTTTTACTTTTGGGTCGGACGAGATGCCCCCATTGATGTCATCCAAGCTATATTCAATGTACCAAACTATGGCAGCATTCCAGAGAATATGGTGAGGTTAATTACTAATTTTATTGTGGAAATTTATCTTGGCTTGCTATTTCTTTGACTTTAAGAGGTGGTGAAAATTCATGGTATTAATGCTTGTTGTCTAAAATAACTCAGTTCGTATTTTTTTTCAACTTCGTCAGGCAGTCGGTAGTCATTGCGATGTTATTTTTGAAGAGAAGCTGTTTGAAATCGGCATGGAAAGTTGAATGATTTTGGAGCGCATTGTAATTGTGTTTCGTAACAAAAACCAATCATAATAAAGGAAAATAACATAAGGAACCAATGAGAAGGCAGTAGAAGAACAACAAGGCTGCCTGGCCTTTAGAAAAGGAAAACACTAGTAACACTATGGGAACTTGCGTCTGGTGGATGAAAGTGTGGCGTTAATTGTTTAGACCAATCATGGAGCTGAGTGAAGCAAAAGCAATGAAATTTTGGACAAATTCGTCTGACATCTTAAGTAAAAATTTTGGTAGCCAAAATAATCACGAATCTGGATCCCTGTTAAATACGTGATTAGCGAGTAACCTAATTTAGGTTGATCACTGATGTGCCCTTTATTTTTTTCGTCACTTATTAGGGATCGCTGCCGGCGCTGGAAAATCCTCAGTCAGAGAGAGTGAGAACATTTTTAGATTATCTACAGACACAGCGATCCTGCCATGCAAACATCTTTGTTTTAAAGTAAGTTCCACAGCGATCAACGGTGACCATTACAAAAAATAGATGGATTTAACGGAACAGGCCTGTGAATGGTATGAGAAAGATTCACTATTCGTAGAAGAAAACTAGACGAGGGCAAATATTTGAGAGTCGCTCGCAAGTTGCCCATAATTTTGTGTACTGTCTTCGAAGTAAAACTGTTTGCGGTTACGAACAGGTACATGCATCTTAGCTACAATTTCTTCCGATGATCCCAACGTTTTATTGGTAAAATAGACTATAGATTGGATTCTACAGGATAAGCCAAGCTTAAAGCATCTACTCTTTTTTTACAGGGAAGACGGTCGAATGAGGGGGCTATTCCTCCAGAATCTTGTGGACGATCGTTCGGAATCGGTTATGTCTTACTACGAGTTCCTCGTCCATATTCAAAAGCAGATTTCAAAGTGAGCTTATTTCTTGGTGACAGTGGACTCGGAAAACGTAAAAACAGAGAGACACAAGACAAAATCCCACAAAAAGCGGAAGAATTCGGGAAATTCCGTGAAAATTAATGGTCTGTTAGCTTGAACACTGAAATCATATAATGAAGCGTTACTACTCATGAAAAGTTATTACAGAGGAGTCATAACGGGACTTGTGCCGTAATTCGCTTGACAAGTGAATGAGAAGACAACACATAATGTATCAGTCCCACAGTCATTGGAATCATAACCTTCGGGGGTCCGTGTGATTCAAGCGTTGCCCCCTCCCGCCTCCCTCACTGCATAACTGGTTTCCCATTACCCGAAGAAATAAACTACGCAGGCAGACGGGTGAAAGAAGGGCAATTTAAGGGAAAATCTAGGGAAAAAACTTCCAGGGTGTTACAAGCAGGTGCAGCTTGTTATTTTCCAGAGAATTCAATGGGAAACTTTGTTTTGGTAGAGATTATATAATTTAGAAAATTTACGGTTTTTTATGAATAAATGTTGGAGCACTGCCATGAATGAACTTAAATTTTCTGAAGGCTCTATTTAATTTTTCATATGATTTAAAAGCTATTATATTTTGCACGGTTTTTCAGTTATTCACACAATTTTTTCTGTTCAAAAGTATTCCCCTTGTGAATAATTGTAAGTTCGCCTCACACAGCTAAAAGCTAGAACTTAATAGGCTTCGAGGTATTCACGATCTCTGTTCGTTTTGCCATACCGGCGAGTAAACGAACTGATCAACTCCCAAATTGCGAAGAAAGGTTCCACAGGTAGTTGTTATCTGGTGAGAAATTAGAGTCTCGAAACCAAATTTTCTTAAAATCTCTTATAAAAATATTATTATGAGCTACGGATTTTGTTCTTGGAACAAAAGGGACTAGCTCCTTATTCTTTGAGAAAGATTACAGGCAATCTTTGATCTCGCTTTCATTAAACTGCACTTCACCATTGAAGAAGTAGATTAAATCTCACGGCTGTTTTATATGTGGTTGATAAATAAAACTGTTCTGTTTCTGTAATGTTCGTGCTGCTTTTTTTCTTTTCTATTTTCGAAACATGGAATAGTAGTTTTTATTTTTAATGACTTATCACAGTAATCAAGAAAGCTGCGTGCACAGGGGAAGCGGCTGCGCGATATTTAAAAACGGTCCAATCAGTAACTGCGGCGGGGGCGGTATTTTGCTCCACCACTATAAATTGAACAGACTACATATTTCCTTGTGGTAATCTTTTTCTCAATTTTCCCAGTGAGATCAAGATAAGAAAGATATTGTCCTGATTACCAAAAACTCCTGGTGATCTTTGATTCCACAAACTTTTTATTAGCTGCGGGACTTTGTTTACCTCTCTCCTTTAATTACGCGAGTGTCGCGGGTCTTCGAGCCCAGTCTCCACCCAGAGTTCGTACTAGAAAATGGCGGCAATCTGCGGAAATACGTTTTGCTGTTTGGAGAGGAGGATTTTGCAGGTATTTTGGAGTATGCCGACCATGAGGAAAATCGATATAAAACTAGACCAGTAGTTCGTTTGAAATGTCTGAAAATGGCAATTTTCAAGTGTTTTGGCTGTGAAAAGGACAACATTTAAAGGCTTTAATTTTGAATGGCTTAATTTAAGCGCACTGTGATCGATTTTTAAAACAAGGAAGGAATCTTAAAAGTTTACAACGCAGTGGAAAACAGAGATAAAAAGCACACACTTCATTATACAAAGTTCTAATGATACTAAAATTTGCATAAGAGCAAAATCGTGTGAATTTTTAACGAGGAAAATTGCATACCTAACAACTTAGCATAATTCCGATCGAAAATGCCTTGGTACTTATGAGAGTGATGTGAGAAAAGTCATTTTAAGTGACAGTTTGTGATGAGACCGTTGCTTTGCGTTTTTCAGAAAATACTTGGCTTGCCTTTTGGTTTCATGGCAACCAACAGGGTGGCATTCGAAAGTCGTGAAACTTCTTCACATGCTAATTCGTTTTCTTGGTGCGCCAATCGATCTTTACGCTGCACCTGCCAGATGACAGCAAAAAATCTTTAAAAATGAATGACTTTATTACCATATTTGTCTTTGGGAGGCAATTATGGCTGCTAGGAAAGCCCAAACACTATGTTAATAAGTGACGGCGTTTGAGCCAAGGGAATTTGGCTGGCAAATTTATATAAATAGCGTTGGCGACAGTGAATGAAGATGGCGGTCAATTTAACAAGGCTTCTCGCTCTTTTCAGTGTCTTTTGTGTCCTGGCTGAAACAGCTGGATCTCTCAGTATTAAGAAGTAAGTTTCAGCCTTAGAGAATGCGGCAAGCGTGTTAATTTTTTTGCAACGAAAACTTGAGGGGATTTTTGTTTTGTTCTACAGTGTAAAGTCTTGGGCGGATGAGTTGGGAAGAGTGCTGTCTGAGTTCTTCAACAATACCACCCAGTACAGCAAAATTCAAGAGGTTAGTGTGTTGTGTTTGCATTTGTTCTGTGACTCACGCTTTTTATAACTGCTTCTGTATACTGTTAAATAACGGAAACAATACTTCGAAATTCACCAGTTGGTTCACGCGTCAAAAAATATTCCTCTTCATTGAAGTGAAAAATTCGTGCATGCATCTCTGTCGTAGGACTACCATCAATCTAGAAAGCTTTCGACCACCGATAGAAATGGAAGTGCGATTGCGGAGAAGATGAAACACCGCCTGGAGGGTATTTTGCAAGGAAAGATTGAGTCTATCAGGGTTAGTTTCCGCTAAATTTTGCCGTCTGATCAAGTTGCATGTGGTAAACGGTAGTTAGTAAAAGTGTGGCGTAAAGTGTTAGTTTTATTTTTAGATTGTAAATTTCGATATTCGCCCCAAAAGCGCTAGCGCAGAGTCCAAGGCGATGTGTTTTTTAAGCTGACCACTTTTTGCTTCCATTTGTTGTCTTTTAAATAGGCAGCTTACGAGAATTTGATTTTCTTGTCCGAATTGCGTGCATCCGTGCAAGCACTCTGGGCGTAGATAATAATGCATCTTTTGAGGCATGTAGGATACTAACCCAAGGATATCAATAAAAAGAAATCACCATTTTTTTCTAGATCTGAGCGTTTTCTTCAGTCTTGGGCTTTAAAAATTTTATGAGAGTTGATTGGAATTCATGTTTTTAACTGACTTTTAAGTCAACGCAGCTTATATCAATAAAAATATATAGGTGTTTTAATTTTGTTTTCTATTTCTTGGTTTTAGCATTTCGTATTTCAAACCGTATTTCCAACTACACTTTTCGCTCAAATTATATTGTTTGTCTCCTTATTGATATCAATGTTTCTTCAAAATGTAAACAAAATTCGCCAGTGGCAAATAACTTATAAATTCGAGTGTGCGATGGATATGCCGGCCATGAATTATATCAAGGCCAAATTGAGTTAGATTGTTTCAATATGCTTTAGAACGAATTCTCCTCTTCACTTTACGGATTTGGAAAAGCATAGAGAGGAAAAATTTATCTATAAATATTATCACTGGGGTATGATTTTTAATGCGGAAACTGCATGGACATTTTTAGCCGAAATTTGTGTTTTTATTATTGTAATTTTGAAATCCTAATTAAGAAGTCTTACATTAATTATTTGAAAAAGAATTGCTGGGAGATTTGACACCTAACAATTGTTATCCAGAAATTATCATGTGAAGTGTTTCTTGAATTTTGTGGCTCAGTTATCTTTTATCCGCCAAGAGTATTGAAAGCCCTATTTCACTGCACCTTAATGAAATACTCTCCATCTTGTCAAGTGTAGACCAAGCATTCATTACAGTACTCGTCATCCAATTGGCAAAGTGGTTAATGAAAGAATTTAAGAGTGATCTCTGTCAAGTTTTTTGTTTTGGCGTGGCAAAAATTTTCAATTTTTTTCAAGGGCCATAAAGCTTTGAAATTTTTTGGTGAAAGTTGCCATTTTTTGAGGTGACATGTATTTTGTTTTGAATATGGAATTTGCATTTATCATCAACCATCTCAAATATTTGATAACAAAATTACATTGGAGAAAATGCTTTCCATGCTCTCAATCCTTAGCATTCAACACCCTCAGATAGTAATAATGGTTACATAGGAGGTTCCAGAAGGACTCCTTAAAAGGATAAAAATGTAACACACATTTAATCCATATCCTAGTGGCTATTGATAGTCCAGTCTAGAGCTCATATTTATAGGAACTTTGATTTTTCCTTGGAGTAGAATCTTGCTTCAAAGGCTGCAGAACTCAGAAAGAATTACACTTACAAGACTGGATCTGAAATTGAACAGGTTTGCATCTTTTTCAATTCCATCCTGTAGAATGAGTGGCAAAAGAAATTAGCACACCTCGCCTCTCTGGGTGGTGTACAACCCTCCACTCAATAGGATTAACATTAAAGGAAATCATGTAATTCATCTGTAGTAAATTACTTGGAAGTCCCCCCCCCCCAACCCAAATAGGGTTGCTCAAAATTAGTGAGGATTTGTTACCACCTGGCAACATTTAAATGGGGGAGGGAAGGAGATAAACAAATTTTTTAAAAGAAAATTTTAAAAGTAGTAGAGTATGCCAATACCTAAGCTGCTCAATCCAGTATTACTTTCAGAATCATGCTGTACTTAGATTGTGTAGCCAGGCATTAAAATTAGTTATCATACACAAATGATTTTATTATTTATTTTAAATTCATATTTTGAAGGATACTTATCATATACAGAAGGTATGGTCAAGGCTGATTTTGAAAAAAAGAAAGAAAAAATAACAAAGTTTTCTTAGCGCCTTACCTTTGATCATTAAAATAATTTCTTCATGTTCCTCCTTTCTTCATCGGCATCCCTTGGCTTCAAGGTCAGGGATGTGTCCCACCATGCTTCTCCATCATTGTTTAATTCCTTCATGACCTCAGATTTGCCTGTTCAACTCCTGCTTCCTCAAAGGAAGTCTTAGTGTCATCCTTTTCCCTGAGTGTCCTAATGCAGTAACCAAGCTGGTGGCATTTGTTTCTGCACTTTTCTATTAATTGCTCCTTTAGATCAGCAAATGACACAGTATTTAGATCTTTCTCTTTTTTTATATTCAGACTGAGTATTTTAACACTAAGGAGCTGACAGGCTTGCCTCTGGAAAGTGACCCAAAGTTTTCTGATAAAGTTGCTATTAACAAGTCTAGCAGTGTTGTACACATACCAACTGATGTTTACAGTAGGGGTGAGTGCAGTCTGAGCTTATCAAAGCTGTTCCTCTGTAACCTACTTCTGTAGTTAAAGGCACTAGACAATCTGTGCTTGAACATTAAGAATTGAGGAACTCCTGGCAGGAACAGGTCATCAGTAACCATTGTGGCTGAGTTTTAAACATTCCATTTAACTCTGGGATGTTCCAATTGCTGAAAGGTCTAAAAATTTGACTCATGCCATGAATATTTATTTAGTAGTGTTGTTTTGGAGTGAATATTTTATGGATACTTGGATTTGTCTTGGATTTATCTTTGTTTGGTGGTATCCGTTCTAAAGTGTGACAAAGAATTTCAGATTCCTTCTCTAGCTTAGTTTTTCTTGTGTAGAGCAAAAGAAGTCAGAAGAAAGAGAGTTTTAATGACCAAAATGAAAAGGTGTAAAGTGGTGTTTCTTTACTTTTCAACCTGTAGTTTATCTCCTCTCTTCTCCCTCTCTTTTTGTGGTCATTGCACAATTGTCTTCTCTATAATAGGGGTGAAAATTCTCAATACCATTAATTGGACGGATGGACTGAATAAATACTTCAAAGAAAATGAACAGAAAGACCCTTCACTATTGTGGCAGTATTTTGGAAGCTCTGATGGAGTTTACAGGGTGTATCCAGGTTAGATTGCAATTTTAATGATTTCATTTTTGTGACCCAGTATTAGAGATTAGCCAAACCTGATCCAGAAAACCCTTCTTCTCTAGTTAAGGGTTGCTCTTTTTCAAGAAAGGGAGTCAGAGAAAGGTGTGGTAGCCTAAAAGGTGCTAATCCAGAAAAAGTACTACTTTAAAATTATAGCACTTTTGCTCTGGGAATAGTTCTCTGCATCCCATCTGATCCCATCTGACTCTTGGACATATTAAATTTTATGTAGCTGTTCTTTTCAAAGCCTGCAAACCCAAGCTCTCTGAGATCCTTAATGTACATTTAAGGTACAACAAGATATCAATAAGTTACCATGAGAAATTTTTTTTTTTTCAATTTTGGGGTAAACATTCAACAACTGCTATTCCACATGATTTGAGTCAAACTTTAGCCTGGGAAATGATGTGATGCATGGTTTGGACAAACTCAGCAAAATAATCAATCCAAAGTTGTTTATGATTCCCAGGTTTTGAGTGGAGGAATAGTGGGACAGATGTCTACGACAATAGAAGACGCAGCTGGTAATAAAAATTTGTACCTTTTATTTAACTTCAAATACGTATATTGCATCATTATGGATATATTAATTTACATCCATGTAAACACCCGCCGGTAACAATCCAAGCTGGAATCTTTTCAAATACCATGAAAAGCAGCAAAAAGCTTTTGACTAAATATGCTGCAAAATTAAGTCTCTAATTTGACAACCTGTTCTCCAATGCTGTCAGCTGTCGTGTAGCAAGCTGCAAAGTTGTTACACAGTAATAACCCTTTAGTTTCAGAAGTGATTTAACTTTACCCTATGATATCCATACATTATCAAGCAAACAGAAATGAGAACACTCGGACTTATCAGGTTGAAGGTGGTATCTTGATCCAACAAAAAATTCTTATAACTAATTTACAAGGAAATGTGTAACAAGTAGAGGGGAGAATTCACAATCAGATCTTTGGAGCTAAAGGGTTAAGTGTTTATGGTCTGAAGTTAGATTCAACATTTGCTTATGAGAAATATATAAAAAAAGGATCCTCTGTTGTCATTTTTTTCTTTGGTTGTCCAAATATTAAGTCTTGAGATTTAGCTTTAACTTCCCTAAAGGATTGTCATCTGTGCGTCTGTACCAGCAATAGATGAAAAATGAGAACCAGAATAAAGTGTGTGTATTAAATTCAGCTTATCTCATTGAAGTATGTTGACCATTTTTTATTTTAGTTTGCCAAGTGATGCCCCTAAAAAATTAAGTTTGGATCCCTGGCTTGCACCCAGTTGTTCAAAGGAGATTTCGCTCCCCAACCAAAGGTTAAATTTTAACCTGGGTTTTTTTCTTCTTTTGTTCAAAAGCCTTTTTGGGATAATTTTCCCTATCCCTTTGAGAGCATCCAGTAATCATTTTCTAGACAAAAAGAATTATACTGATTTTCTTTTTAAGGCTTTCAGATCCAAAATCAGATTTCACACTAATGCTGGATTGTCATAACCCAGTTTTGAACAATCCAGCCCAGTTTCTTGAAAGCCTGTTCATACATTAACAGCATGTATGAATTACTACATGGTACAGCCTATGAGTGTAGGCTTGAGCAATAATTTTTGTCTTCTTACTGATAGGTATATTCAAGGATCAAGTGCACCGAAAGACTTAATTATGGTGCTGGACTTGTGAGTATATAGTTTGTAAGAATTTCATTTCATTTTGAACACTGGATGACTAGAAGCTGGTCAAAATATTTTACTTTATTGTGGGAGCAAGGGCCAGCTTCACTCACACATTTACTCAGGATTCAATTTAACTCTTAAGTGGGGATGTGAAGAAGAAGTAAATTCTTAAGGAATGGGGTTACAGTAAAAAGACTTTTACAAAAATGTACTTACATATGAGATGGGGTGAAAAATGTAAAGATACTATGAGACAAAAAATTCGCCAAAGGCTGAGGGAATGTACAAGACATGAAAGACTTCAGACATAGCTGAACACAAAATAGATCACGCATTGCAAAAAGGGGTGTAATGCGTGATATATAAAAGGCTCTGTAATTTACATAAAGTGCAAAAATAATGGTGTAGAAATAGTACTTGGAAAAACAAAAGATATGTGTAAATTAATGGGAATGGAAATATAAAAGACCTTTTTCTGAGAAATCAAAAAATTGCACATTCATCACAACATTTATATTTGTACATATTATCAAGAGTTGAAACTTAATCTAAATGTACTTAATTAATCTAACTCTAATTTAAAGCCTATCTCTTTTGTTATACTTTTTCTCATCTATATAATTATGTTAATACACGATCAGTAATTCCATGTAGTTGTTAATTTGAACAGTAATTCTGAGTTGCATCTACTTCCTCACCAAATTGATTGTCAGTGTAAAGTAAGCAGGATTGTCTGATTAAATCTAATGAATAAATATTTTAATTATATTCAAAATAATTACAAAATTAGTGTCCTATACTTTTTGTTTAAGTGGTGAATATATTGTCTTCTGACTGCTTGTTACATCTTGTTACATTAGAAGTGGCAGTATGGCTGGTCGAAAACTGTCCATTCTTAGACTTGCATCATTGTCATTGCTTGAAACACTGCAAGAAAACGACTTTGTTAATATTGTTGCAGTGGTGAGTGATTTTAAAATAAATACAATAGTTGATAAACTTCCAGCTAAACCCTTGATAACAATACTAGGTATCAAGTTGCTTCAAATGCAGTTTTGAGATCACTATATTACATTTTTTAATATTTGATTTTCATAAATTTACTCACATTAGTATGAAAAGAGATATATTCAAAACAATTAGCTTCCCTCTCAGTAACCTTTATAATACTGTAAATTTGATTTTTTTGCCATATGAATATAAAACTGCCAAATGTAACTCTGAATCACTTTTTAAGTAAAATGTGATGCAGTAACTTAATGTGACTCATAAATCAGAAGCTTAATTTAGTTAATTAACTTGAAAAAAAGTAATTTGATAGAAGCAGAAACTTTCATTCTGTTGCTGCTTTTCCATAATTAAAAATCAAACTTGACACTTAAAAAAGGAATTGTTACAATTTATCCTACTAGTGTTTGAAAAATAAAGTCTTAATAAAACTTCTTTTCTTTTCTAAGGGCAAGTTTACATTTATGTGCAGTACAATCATGTGTTTTGTGATTATTAATTAATTTAAGTTCTGTTTTTCTTTAGTATGAAGGAGAACCTGTAATGTTGTGTCAGTTGACGAAAGATGGGAGTAGGATACCAAATGATGACCTGGTAAATATTTGAATAGTTCTAACACTTTTATTGCTTACTGATGTGAGTACTAAAATGAGATTTAAGAGACTGGTGTACATCATGATACCTGTTCATAATAAGATAATTTGCCTCTCAAGAAAGCTGTGGTGATGAAATACAAACTGTTTTGTGCAATCTGCAAGGGCTTATTATACATGGAGTTATGTGTTGTGGTGATGCAGAATCAAATAACTAAAAGCATTATTCTTTACTACAACTGTTAAATTTGTAGGGGAGTTCCCTCCCACCAAACATCTTGCAATTTTAGTATACAATATGGAATGAAATATTACAAACAAAAATCATTCACCTAATTTGGTAAAAATATTTGCATTGCTAGCAAAACAAAAAAAGATAATGAACTACTTTCAATAGAAGGAGCAGAATTCTAACCCTACACTACTTTACCTATGCAACTAACATAAAAGTACTTAAACCTACCAATATAGTCATATCACCTTGCTAATACCCTGAAAAAGGGTGGAAGCCTGTTCCTGAGTGAAAGACTAAGTTACATTAGACTGAAGTCATTTGTTAATGTTGTTATATTTTTAGCCTACTGCAGAATGCAGCAGGCAACTGTTGCAAGCCACTGCCCAGAATAAAAAGGTTTGTGACTTTGCTCTTTCTTTACTAACATTTTCTTTTGAAAACTAACAGTTCAATTTCTGTCATCTTACAATGATCTTTATTCAGAGGAAGCTTTTTTGGCCTCTACTTTTTCTGGGACAGTTAAATTTGATAGTTATGGTAGTTATTTATTAGTAAGGAACATTTTATGCTTTTAAGTGTTATTATTCCCATGAGCAAATTTAGTATATAGCTGACATGGAAAATGGAAAATGCGCAAGAGAACTCCAAGATCCAACTGGTTGTCAGTTACATTGATATTGTATATCCACACCATTCACACTCTTATTGATTGCTATCCATTTTATTTTCAATAGTTTTTACAGCAGTTTATTCCTCAAAATACTTTTGCTAAGGGGATTGCAAAAGCCAGTACTGGATTTCAATTAGCTATTGATGTGTTGAAGGTAATATTTGATAATGAAGTATAAATCTGATGCAGCAGGAGAATGGGGAGAATGGAAACTTATTTATTTTAATCTTCCTTCATGTTAGGTACAAATTACAATGTTGTTATTAAACAACTGCAAGCTTTTACAGATCTGATGGTTGAAAATTTTATTATTGTACAACTTGCTATCCCCTTCTCATACTTCTCCTCTTTCCACACCCAATTATTATGGTTAAAATTACAATGATTGCTGTTCTTGGCATAATTATTATTACTAGCAACTTGTCTCATCTACAGCTGTTGTTGCTTTCCGGCCCTCCTTAGCTGGTGCTGTCTTCTTCTTCCTCCTTGTTTGCCTCTTTGTCCTATTAATAATCATTCCTGTCATAATTAGAATTACTGGTTTAAGTCACATGTCAAGAGTAATTGAAAAAAAAAATTGCTATTTTTTTCCTTTTTTTAATAGGACTCAAGAGAAAAGCAGAATTTTTCATCATCAAACTGTACACAAGCAATTGTTCTTTTCACTGATGGAATGGAGGACAGCCAACACAAACTAAGTAAAGACATATTTGGAGAGGAAAACAAAGATAAAAAGGTTAGCACATTTTATCAATAAAAATCAGTAGACTTACTGATCCTTGTCAAGAACAATAGAAAATTAAGAACCATTATCAGCTGAAAAGAATTAATTAAGGCTTTTACTCCTGAGAGCAACCCAAAATGAATTTTTCAAATACAATATTAACACATTTTCAAGCAGAAGGAGATGAGAAGAAAGGAAATGTCAAGTAGGTGATACTGTTTGATTAAACACCCAATTCTCATAACTAAAATGATAAGATAGGTGCAATAAATAGTATAGAGAATTGATATTTAGATCCTGAGAGTGAGGGCTGGTTCTTTCTGATTGATGACAGCTCATGATGCCCTGTTGAAAACCTCAGAGGAAGCAAAAAAACAAAACCTCTTCTCTAGATCTTAGGAGTTAAAAATATTTAAAAAAGTGAAACATTGTTGATGTCAGGGCCCAATTGTTTGAGGTTCATGACTGCATATTTGTGGTGTCCATTCCAGCATCCTTGGAATTAGAACCACAAAGTGTCTGTAACTGACAAATATGTAATTCTCATCAAATAACTCGATGTTAATGTAGTGAAATGCGGATTTCATCATTATTTATTTATTATTTTTCATTTCATTTGTTATACAGATCCATGTTTTCACTTACCTTGTTGGGAGTGAAAAAGGAGCCAAGTTTGAGCCCTTGAAGGAGATTTCCGATGCTAATGGAGGTATCTTATGACTCTCAGTGGTTTTGGAAAATATGGGAAGCGACATTATTTGATTTTAGAGAATTGATGATCTCTTGACATAGCTTTCAGGCAACAGGGGCATTTTAAAGAATTTTCCAGCTTGGAAAAATGCTACAGCCCAACTTTTATCAAGCTTGCAACTCTTGCTCCATTATGCCTTGGTATCAGTAGGGAAAGCTGGGCAGAATTCGGAATTTAAAGGGAACAAGGGAGAAATTTCAAATTGTTCAGAGGGTTATGCCTCTTGGTCATACATGATCTTGGCAAACCTGAGACTGTTCCACAGTCAGGTTGACAAAGCCAATATTTAAAAGCTCTAAAAAAAGAATGTTCTGAATAAACAGAGTAATGTACTTTCTAATTTTATTTGAACAAAGGTTGCTTGTTTTATATACAAACCCTCTCAGATGTCAGGGAGAAAGTTCTGGTAAGTGTCATGGATTGTCCAATTTAGTGGTTAAAGCATAAATTTGATGAGGTAGCT
Organism: Pocillopora damicornis; assembly: GCF_964200805.1. NCBI lineage: Eukaryota > Metazoa > Cnidaria > Anthozoa > Scleractinia > Pocilloporidae > Pocillopora > Pocillopora damicornis. The sequence goes on from NC_142682.1 coordinate 17,386,672, forward strand.
AGGTCACCATCATGTGTTTATTTGATTTAATTTTTAAATTGACAGAGCAGCAATCCTTGTTATAAAGACAGAATCAAACCCAGATGATACATTTATTTTTCTCAACGAATGAAACTGTCTAAAAATGTATCTTTTCTTTCTTATCTTTGTCAGTCATATGTATCAGTGCTCAGTCGTCCATTAGCCTTTGCTAAGGGTGGACCAGACACATCCTGGACCCCAATTTACCTTGATCAACTGGTGAGCTGTATTTTGTTTAGTTACTTAAATTCTAGATAGTTTCCAATGGTTATTGGGAGGTCTTACAGCTGTAGATCACTTTTTTCACAGGGTGCATCTCATCTTTTGTAATATTAAAGGAAACACTGGCTTAGCTCGTTCTGTGCGCCTACAGAATACATGTTTTTGCCCTACAGTTTGCAAAGATGTGAAATACATATGACTGTGTGACCTTCAGTTTACTATAGTGTGTAAGAGGGTACACTTTTTGCTTTCTGGTCTTCTTTCAGCATTTTCTTTCAACACTTTTCTTTCATGCGATAAACATCCTACCAACCCTTTATTTCCCATCCATTCTGTAAATGTAAGACCCCTTCCCATTCTTTTTTTTCTTTTTTTTTCTTTTTTTTTTTTTAATCTCATTTGGGTGGTAGGTACACCTGAGCCTGAAACTGTACAAATTTGTGAAACTGTATTTCTGGTTTTAGAGCGGATTGACAAAATTTCTTATGTTCTGTTATTTTTCATGTGTAGGGACTCGGCTTAATGATCACACTTGTGGCTCCAGTGTTTAACATCACCAGTCCTGTATGTAAAATGAGATCACCTAGTGTAATCTAATCCCCCTTGGTCCTGGCAAATATCAGTAGACTTCGAGCGTGAAGTAAAAAAAATCAGTGAAAAAATTAAAAAAATATGTTAGCGCGTTGTGCGGAACTCTTGGGGTGAGGCGCACGAAAAGGACAGGGTTCCGCGCGGTGGGTTAACTGTATTGCCCCTTTTTTTTCCAATGACTTTTGTTGACTTGGACGACGGACTTTGCCGGGAAAAAGGGGCCTGCTCGTTGTCTAATGTATCAGCGTGCTACTGAGCTAATCAAAAGTGTGAAGAGTAAGAATGCACCTTTCTTGATATCCTGACATTCAAAGTGCTTGCATGAAAGACATATACGTTCTGTGAAAAGATTTCTAACTTTCATTACAGGAAAGGATTATTATAGGAGGGAACATCTTTTTCTTCTATTCAGGTTTTTTTTAGGCCTAGGGGTGAAATTGCCTATTCTGAAATAACCATACATAAGGCCTCTTATGACTGGTCTTCTGTTTTGTTTTGTTTTGTTTTGTTTTTTTTATCACTTACATGATATCAGGAAGATAAAGGACAACTGCTGGGAGTGGTGGGAACAGATATGCCATTACCACAACTGGAGGGCACTGTCCCATTGAGTGAGGTTGGTCTCTGCAGAATGATAACTAACTGTTAAACCGAAAACGTTCATTACTCAAGATGTTAGTTTCTTAAATTCCGGATGCAATTATTTATTTATTATTATTGATGATCAAATGCCCGTTTATTATGGCTGACCAAACTCTCTTGTTCCCTCTCATATTCAGGTCGGGGTGAATGGGTATGGCTTTGCAATAAACAACAATGGCTTTGTAGTGTTCCATCCAGGCCTCAATAAGAAGGTATGAATCCCTCTCTCCTTTTGTGCCTCATCTACCTTTAACTGTTACATAAGGCTCTTTTTATGTTAAATTAAAGTATTAGAATTTATGATAACAGAATAAATGTAAGACGCATTATTGTATGTATATTAGGAAGGCTTATGTAGAAGAGTAACTTTTAGTACGAAGAGTAATGTAAATGGTAAAGAGGTGAAATTTTATTTGAAGTATTAAAGCGCATAAAATAAGAGTAACTATAACTCTTTTTTACCAGTTTGTTTGTGTAATAAACAGAAAAAGTTTCTTCTTAGCTTAAGACATTTCTCTTAGAAGATGTTTCCATTTGAAACATAAAATCCTTGACCACATTTCTTTGTCAAATGAACCCTGACGCAAAGTGATCATTCCAGCTGTGAAAAAAAGATTATTCGACCTTATAATGCATGGTTATCTTAAGCCTCTTCTTGCCTTTGCTAAATTTATCTGCTTTAAAAACTCCTTGCGGTAGCCAATTTGCTTTTTCAACTCAGGAGATAAAACCAAATTTTCTTGTAACACCGTCACCGACGCAGCACCACAGTTTCTTTAGAAACGTACCGACTTTGTTCAGCAACCATGCCGATGGCATTTGACTGACAGATATTTTCTTGACTGTTGCTGTGACGTCTGCGCGGTTGTCAAAACGTCCTTCGTGGTTGTCGAAACGTCCTTCGTGGTTGTCGAACGTCCTTCATAGGCAACAGTTTTTCGATGAATTTCTCTTACCCAGTCTACATTCCTCTTACACAGTCTTCATCATCTCTACTGAACTATCCCTTTTAAAAGTGGATGCATACATATCAAGTCCTCTCTCTACGCTTACTGGGCCTTTCATTCTCATTTTTTCTATGAATTTACTTCAGTTTTCATTCTGTTTCACTTTTGTTGATTTTTGTCAAAGTGGGTTAGGAAGCATGGCGAACCGCCCAAAGAAGCAAAATTGGCTGATAACAAAGTTGTAAGTGTGACTGCAGGTTGTCTTACTTCCAAGGATGAACTGTTGATAATGAAATTTCCCTCCATTCCTGCAAGCGAATCATATCATCCTGCTGTACAATATATCACCGAGTTATAAGGGTGATGCTGGGTGGGAAGAATAGAACGAATTATCAACAAGAAACCGTCTCAGTTTTTACGGTTAATCAAGTCATCGTTACCACTAATGTTGTTGTTGTTATTGTTATTATTATTATTATTATTATTATTATTATTATTATTATTATTATTATTATCAGTTGTGTTGTTTAGGGGAACAGTTTTTCCATTCTGTCTCTGAAAATATAGATAAAATGATCGGTAAAATTTGATGGAGAATTAGTGGATCTTAGTGACAGGAGAAAAGAGAGATTCAAAACTACGTTTACCCTTGAAAATGTTGACTTTTGTTGCGAGGAGATTGATCATTTAGTGCCGTGATATCTTACGGAGATTGATCTCTGCGACCTTTACAAAAGTGTTTTCTTTTACTAAACTTTTGAAGAAAAGTCAATATCACTTTATTGTACATTTTTTTTAATGTATGCATGTGGGGAAGAAGTGCCGGAGTTTGTTACTGTAATTTGATTTTGCTTTACTCATTGAAATATATTTCGTCTTGAACATTTTGGGAAAAGTTCAAGGAATTTATTATTTAAAAACCTCGATGAAATGATAGAACCAACTTCAGTGGCAACCTTGCAGTGACTTGTATGTGCAGAGTATTTTTCATCGAGAACATTCCTTTGATTTAACTACGTAACACTCTTTCTAAAATATAGTGCTGCTTCTTCTGAATAGTCTCTGTGTGACTATGATACTTTTCTCATGAACGAAGAAAAGAGAGAAGGCAAGTATCATAGTAACACAGAAAGTCTATAGAAGAAACCAGCACTAAATATTAAACTGAATAAAGGATTAAAATCCAGTTAAAAAGACCACTACAGGTCTTAAATTGACGTTGAGTGCACTCTTAAACGGGGTTTACGTCTAGCAAAATCGTCTTTTATGATAAGGCGGTAAATATGGGAATTCATGCTTTATTTAGATTTATTAGTGCGGAGCTAATTGTTTGTTCATGATTGTTATCATATTTTCCACACGAAGCGTTTATTTGCTCTGCAATAACCTGATAATGTAGTATTACAGTTGGAAGATGTTTAATTGAATGTCTAAAGTCATCCGGGTACTTTGGTCTACTTCGCTCTATGATTGGCCCCAAGAACCTGTGGCACCTTTTCAACCAATCAGAGGCAGCACTAAAACAATCGCGACTTGGTAAATTACGTTTTCCCGCGGTTGAGAGGATGGCGCGAGTTTTCTGAACCAATCACATAGCTGAGTTGAACAAAAATGAGAAAAGCAGGCTTTACTTCTGCACTCAACTGAAAATTGCTTTATCATGATGTAGCTTGTATTACCCAGGACATTTTAGAGATGTGTGCTATCTCATTTGCAAACGAGTGAATAGTCTTGTTTCTTGCAAGAATTACTCTATATGAGATGGTTAGAACAGAGAAGCTGTAACTAATTTTCAAAATGGTTGCGTGGTTCTTTACTGAGGTTTCTGAGGGAGAAACAAATGGAATGAAAGAAAATGCTGTATTATTCTGATAATCACTTGAGTCAGTAAACGAGCAAGAAAAAGTTAGGGTCTAGGAATAAACGACAAAACTCCTTTCTTACTTGGAAATTTATTTTATTGTGAAATATACGTAATTCCTGGCATTGTGCTAACAAAATCTCTATCAGAATTGCGTTAGATTTGTTACTAACGGTGTTACTCACATGATCTGTTCTTTTTTTCTATTTTTTTTTTGTCATTGTGTAGAAAGATCCCCCGAACATTGCCCTAAATGAAGTGGAATACAATCAGGAAGGTGCCAAGAAGGTACGTCTGTGTAGGAAAACTGGACTACGGTGGTTTTGACGTTTATAAGTGCAGCATTTTCAAAGGGTGTTAAAGGGCTTAACAGCCTTTTTAGCGTGCGTTATCCCTTTAACTCCCAAGATCTGATTGTTAATTCTCCCCTCTAGCTGCTACACATTTCCTTGTAAATTAGTTACGAGAATTTGGTAGATCAATATGAAAACTTCTGCCTGATAAGTTTGAGTATTCTTATTACCTGCTTTCTGGATAGTGTATGGATATTATTGGGAGAAGTTGTATGTTGATCACTTCTGGGTGTTAAAGGGTTAAGGAAGTACAATCCAGGCTGACGCCACTTTTGGAAAACGAACTGTGGAAAACAAAGTTGATGTGGAAAGTAAAGTTTGTCTTTAAACAGTAGCTGAATGCGTAGGGACAGATACACAAGTCAATTCTCTGATTTGTTCTCTTGTTATCGTTTAAGCAGTTAACGAAGGGAGAGTCCTCTTTCAAGTTTTAGGCGTTGCTTACGCGCTTGAACAGAACTACACAGTCGAGGTTTCTTTTCTTTTTGAAATGAAATATGGGCGACTGGACAGTTTTGGAGCAATCTTTATACAAGACCAAGTCGTGAAAGCATCTGATTACAAGGCTTTGGATCGATCTGGAACACCGGTTTAGGACTCCACCATACTTTTAAATTCACGAGCGTGTATCGTTCTTGTGCATTTGCCAGGAGGCCACGGAGCGGTTTTTGTACCAGCATTTTCAAGTTGTTTTTTTTTTCAGTCGACTCCACTCTTAGACATACTAATTCTCTCGTGGTTTTATGTGCTTTCCAAGTAGTTTTCTGTTTCCCCTTTTGGATAATTTATAATTCCCTATGATTTTAACGATAGTTTTGTGCAGTGCATATAAATAAAGAGCGATAGCATTAAGTAGCGATGCTATCTCCTAGCAGTGATCATATAGCTGATCATAATTGTCTGTTTAGCTGGTGAACACAACAACAAAGAGCCCTTGAATGCATATTTTATATGTGACTTTTTCAGCTTATGCGCGAGATGATTGATCGAGTGACTGGAAAGATGAATTTTAAAAATCGCTTGATCTCTGATGACAAGGTAATTGTGATTACATATGTTATGAGTAAATTGAAGTCTTTGTTTTTGATAATTAGCCTGCCCGTAGATAAAGATGAGGCCTTAAGGAACGCAAGTCGGCTACAGGTCTGAGGTCTAGCACTTCCCGACTTCCGGCATCCATTCTCTACTCGTCTGAAATCTTTTCGTGGGCAAAGAAACGCGCGTCGAGCAGCGCCTGCTCCCAGACTTTTTGAAGCTGTGCTACACTAAATACTTAAATTAGTTACTCTTAAGACTTTTGTAATACCCTGCCAACGATTAAGACTAAGTAGTACTAACTCAGTTACTACTACGTGACCAAAAAAAAACAAAAACCAGAGATTTGCTTCAAATTTTGCATGTACATTTTGTCAGTATTTTTGAATGATGTTGGTGTATTAAAATGGGAGCGTTCGAGTTGTCAGAGGTTACCTTTGATGGATTTGACTGTGGTAAATTTCCACTTAATTTGTACAGCTCAGACTAAGCTTGGAGGACGATTTTCACTTCTTCTACAGTCCTGTGGACAATACATCTTTCAGGTAAGCTTCAATCGCTGAGTTGAGTTCTTCAAATTTTTAATCGTTGTAGAACGCATCTGTAGAGTCTACGATAGCTGATTTTAAAATTAGGTAATTCAAATGATTAGTAAGCGTTAAACTCAAAAGATCAAGTGGGGCTTATTCTGGGTCCTATTCCTGGCCAGACTGGATCAGAAGTGGTGCCCTAGAAAACAAAATAAACCCCTATGAACATTTAATTATGCATGAAAGGGTAGTTTTTCGCCACCTGCCCGCTATTGCGATACTTTGTTCGATAAATTGCGGATCGTTTGATCGCCAACGAGTTTATTAAAACATTTTGCACACTTACGGAGCAAGCTAATGGCGTTTAACGTTAGGTCGGCAAGACTTGATCGTTTGAAAAGAGAAAGTGTTCTTTGGAGAGGTTCTTCAGAATCGTTATGTTCTTATGATTTCTGCTTCATTAAAAGAAAAATTTGATTTTCCAGTGCTGCTGTTGCTATCCCTAACTATGGTCTCAAATTGCTTCAGGCAAAAGGCATGAACGTCGATGGTATGTCACCTCATTGCTTGATCTTCTGATCTTTGTTGTGCAAACAATTTTGTTTTGTAACGGATGAGGTGATGTTTTTCATTGTTTCTGTTTGTTGCAGATGCAAATGTAGCGACGTATTTATCCAGATCTGATAATGGCGAGGATGTGATAGTAGCTCCTTGGTGAGTTTATGTTTTTGTAAAGTGTCATTAGAATATTAAAACTTAAGGAGCGGTACCTGACTGTGTCAAGTGTCACTGTATCTAAGCGACAATTGCGCGTGCGTTCTTCATATTCCTATCGTACTCACTTATGACGTCAGCAAACAAATGCCTTCAGAAAAGAAATTCCTCCGCGACTGACTGCGAAGTTCCCGCCTAGTTTGGCAGCGAGCTTTGAGTTTTCAAGATGGTTATTTTGTTCCATCCCGATTGAGGTAGACTCCCAGGGGCTCAAAATGAACTGTAAATATCCTAACGGAAAGTCTATTTAGAAAAGAATAGTCTTTGAGCGTAATGAAATAAGCTTTCGGGATAACGATACTTTGATTCTCAAATGCGATGCAAAATATGGCTGGAAAATGAAAACTGAGTTTGCTGACTCAAATTGGGGCTTCATCACTTTTCAACCATTCTTTGGACCGGTAAATATTACCTTTAAGTGTTGATATTTGCTTAACCTAATGTCCAACAGACGATTTTGTTTTGATTCTGACCCATTTCCGAATATTCTGTAATATGAAATGTAGTCAGTGGCAATACACGCGGAATATTGCCTTCAGTCATTGTAATTATTAGGGGCACCACGAAGGACACCTTGGTAATTATGTAACATAAAGGACCCTGAATGTTTTGCTTTGGCTTTTCCCTATACTCAGTCATTGCCAGTACCAAAGCACAAACCACACCAAGCGCTTTATGTAACAAAGCCTTTGATTTATTGTGTACTTAAAAGCTTTGTTACTCTTTTTTATCAGGGAGATATGTCGAGGCACTCCGGTGGCTGCAAAGGAGACGACGCCAGTGTACAAACCATCAACTCCAAATGCTACTGACATAATCGATGACACGAATCGAATCAATAATTGTATGCTATCCGTCTAATTCACTTAATCATCCCGTTCATTGCATTCCATCCATTCAATTTATTTTAGCTAGCATAGCCGGTTTACAAATGAAGGAAGAGAGAAAATTTTATTCTTGCAAACTGCGATTGTTTTAGGAAACTCGAGGAGCTGATGGGTGGTGCGCGAAACTCCGGGTTGAGATGTCAGGATTCGAGCGCCGGCCGGGTCGGGTCGTTTTGCTGTGTTTACGGGCAGAACATGTTCCTCCTGCAGTACCTCTCTCTTTTCCCACGATTATTAATGTATACCGGCAAAATCTCAGAGTCTTAGAGAAACCTAAGAGATTGCAGAACTGGAGGGATGGATATAACTCTTAATAGACAGGCATCCGATTCAGGAGTGGTAACACTCCTTGTCGCTTTATACCACGGAGACTGGGTCGCTTGCATTGTGTGGGCAACTTTCCTCGATAGCAGACTTAACTTTCTCAGCGCGTTTGTTAGAATTTGAAAAAAACGATTTCTGATCGGATCAAACGGGCTTGGTTCGCGCTCGCATGAAATCGCACATCAGACAAATGAGTAGCGCGTGAAATCTCTGTCATTATACATGATCTCCCAACTAAGATAATTTGTGAATTCTTAGGTTTCTTATTCAGCTATTTCAGCGACAAATATTTATTGGTTTCTCTTGGAGCAAGACTTATCAGCTGTTTGCTAAGTACCGTAGGAAGCAGAGGAAACTAATGTCATCTCTTTTTTGTCTCAGGTGATAAATATAAGCTGCAAAATTTGCTTTTTGATGCAAATTTGACGAAAGAGAGAGCAAGCAAAAAATGGAATGCCAAAAAAATGGAAGAGTAAGTTTTCTTCCCCTCAAAAATGTCTCTTACGAAATCTATGTCAGCACATAGCTTATCACGACCTCTCTTTTCGCAGAGACAAAATTCACAGTGTGTTCGTAGCAACACATGGAGGCATTATGAGATTTCTGAAGACAAGGTATGTACAAGGCTCTCAATTTTCAAAGGTGCTACGTAGCAGTCTGTGCATCTTTAAAAAATTCAGGCCAAATTTGAAATGCAGATAAAAACGCAAGAAATAATTCTTTTTCTGAGCATTTATCTTGGTCTTGGGGAACGTTAAATTTGTTTTAAAACTCCTAAGGCCGAAGAAAAAGTTAGAAATTCAGCTGACCGTAGCAGCCCGTGATCAGAGCAGCAAAATACTCAACGTTTTTCCTAGTTTTTTGTTATGAAACTTTTTTTCCTGGAAACCGTGGAAAAAAACAGGGTTTCTGAAGCCTTGAAAATATTGTTTTCGTCTGTGTGGGGAGGGGTGGGGGTACTTAGTCTTCTAAGACCTCTCGAACAGTTCACTCCACCATTTTAACTTAGAGTTATTTAGACAATAGAGACAGTAAATCACATAATATCTGTGTGAGTTAAGATAAATTAGGTTTTTTTCTGTCTCTGCGATATTTTCGTTTTTGAAAGTTATGCTCTTTTCGGTGACAAAAACGAAAACATTAAGTACCACAAATTGTCCCATCTCAACCCACCCGGCCAAAAAAAATAAATCTTGCATGCCACGCATGCCTATGTTTTTTAGGATTAGTATTGTTTTTTTTTCTATTTTTTCGAAAGGTGCGTGCTTCACTTAGAGCTTAAGACACACGTCAGCATTATTTTTTATCTATAGGTGTATCTAAGACATTGCATTTTTTTTCTCTGAATTATCTCAATGTAGGTCTGCAGCACCATTTACAACGCGAGACTTCATGAAGGAGCAGTTCTACAAAGAAGCTGCCCAATATGCTCAAAAAGAAAAAAACGTCACTGTTTTTTCAATTTCCTACAGAGGACAAAACAAAGGTATATGTTGTAAGAGATGAACAAACCTAAGTACCTAACCCAAGACCCCCTTCTCCCTCCCTCCCTCCCTCCCCCCCTCGCTTCTTGCTCCCCATACCCCCCCCCATCGCTTCTTGCTCCTCACCCCCTCCTCTTTAATAAAAATGTGGTGGATGTTTATTCTTGTAGTTCTACTACTGGTTCGTTTATGCTGTTCTTTCATAAAATTTCTGTTGTCGTTGAGAAGTCAGACAAAGTGGCATGATCTCGACATGTTGAAATGAAAAGCAAATGGCTATGTTTAGATGATGCGAAGTCAAAAACTGCCTGCCTACTTTTCCCTTCTACTTGTTGTTACCTAGGCAACCAACCAGCGAGTAATGAATCGATCGTCATCAATGCAAGTTCTGCTATTGTGAAGGACGGCGTTGTTGCTGCAGGTGAGTATAATGTACAAAAAAAAAATGCCTATTTTTCGTAACCTCGCATTTACTGGTAGTGAGAATCTGGCGAAAATTTTAGATACCCGTTTGCTCATGATAATTTTCACTTTCTCTTGAACCTCTTACCCAGTTTATTACTAATATATCTTGTTTCCCGTTAATATCTATTTTCCGGTGATCTGCAGCAAATGTCAATACTCTATTCCAGACTAAGAGAACGGCCTTAATTACTTTTGGTAAAACTGAATTCGCTTGTGAAAGAGGGGAATTGCAAAAACGATAGGTCTACAAAAATCTATCATTGGTTTGCAACCTCAGTTCAAGAGAGTATACAGATCCATACCTTTTTTTAAGACCGTTCGGTTAATTCTATACCATCTTCAGATTAAACGTGGCCAAACGCCATACCTTTAGCGTCACACTGCTACCCAGTTCAGGCTCAAAGGAAGTGGAGACGAGCGAAAAAGCGAACGGCGGTCGCAGTAGTAAGAGAAACTTTTGGCGAACGAGATCTCTCTTACTTTATTTTTTCTCTTGGTTATTGAGCCCTACCGTCTTTCACATGCTCGCTTTTTGCTCGTTTTCTCTTACCAAGCTCCTGATATAAGACTTTACACCACCCGCCATGAAACTTCCAACTCAGTTTTCCACTCTTAAATCACCAGTGGCTGGAATGCAATTTGATCAGGAAAAAATGCAAGAAATCTTCAATACAACTGCTGGAAGCGAGGTATAGTAACTATTTCTTGATCTACAGAAACGACCATCCAGCTATGACTTCTTTCGAAGGACTGATGTCTTCTGCTTTTTTTTGTATTGTAAACTATTTCATTTTCCTCGTCTGAATCTAAATGTTTATTTACAGGTCAATTGTCAGGATTCAGAGGTGAGAGACATTTCACATATACGCACAATTTCTGATTGACCTATTGAGGCGAAAGTGTAATATTTTCAATTCCCGTGCGTTTCCAGGTGTACTGCCGACTGATCAACGATGATGGCCTCATACTAGCATCAAATCAAAAGGACAATGAGGTACGCAGGTAGTGGATCAGGCTGAATCTTTACCTGTCGCATAAAAGTTATTTTCTTGTCACAAAACTGTTGTTCTCTCGTCAACAAACAGGTATCCTCTTGTTACAAAACATTTTTCTTTGTCACACAACATTTTTCTGACTTTCTGATCATAGCGTGAATTGTTTGTACTGTGACGTTATCGTAAAAAAGAGTCGTCAACCTGATCTATCGAAATTCGAACCAGATAGTTGCATTTTCAAGTTTATATTTCTCTATTTCTTCAAGGTTGGAGAATTCTTTGGCGTTCCAGAGGGAGCAGTTTTGAAGCATTTCCTCAATAACTCGCAGTTTAAAGAGTACGTTTCTACACATTCTTTCAGTATTTCAAAATCGAGATTGCATTGGATATAAATTTGAGATTTCACCAAAGGTTTCATGAACGCTTCCCCACCCAACTTGTTGGCTAGGGCGTGTTGCCGTCATCGTTTTATCTCTCTTTTCTCCTTTTCCTCACTGGCTCTTTCATATTGTTATTAACCTGTGTACCAGGTGCTTGTTTCAACCGAGCGCGAGTGATTAAGTCTGGCGCGCAAGAGCGAGATGTTACGCACGCATCTGCTCCGCTGTGCGTTTACAGTCCTGCAGGCCCTGGTTGTTCGAAGGATGGGTACATCTCCATCATATGGATAGCACAGTACGTTTTGTCAACTCATCCAATGGATAGCGATTTATTCTTTGGATAACGCCATCCACCCTTTGAACAAACGGGCTTATTTCTCAATCTTTTTTATAAACTTTATGAATTTCTCAACCGTCATTGGCGATCAGCAGCCAATTTGAGCACTCGTAGGACATCGTATGCACATTGCTTGTAATTGGAGAGTTTATTAAGACAATACTTGTCATTTGAGCGCGCTGCTATTGCGACTACGGGGCATTTTGCTTCCGAAAAAATGTTTACCAACTCTGATCTTACGTAATGATTACACTTAATTGATTGGTTGGTTATTTTGTTTCTCAAAATTTGACTTGGTTTTGAGTAATAAAGTACAGGACTTCTGTCTAAGAGCATATTTGTGATGGTTTAACGAGCGTGCTCTCTCGCGGTTGTTCGATGTTCATCACTCGTACGATTACAGACCAAATCAATTAATGGATTGACATGTTTTTATCGCAGATTTAATTTTAGCAACGTACAAGGAGAGTGCAAAAAGCCTCAGAAAATCGTATCCAGTGCTCGGACACTTCTGAATGTAAGACCACAAACTTGTAATCTTTTCTGATAGTTCTTAAACAAATCACGTCTAACGAAGTAAAAGTGTTTCTTTTTTATTTTGATTACTGATTTTTTGTTCCCTTTTTCAGCCTCTCTTTGCAGTGTCATCGTATGTACAATTCTGGACCCAGACTGTGTTTTGGTAAGATGCAATGTGTTTGTTTGGAACAGAGAGAAAAAATAGTTCTTAGGTTTTCTTGACTGTTGGATTAAAAAATGGCGACACCTAGTGGATCCTGTACGTTGTAGAGCCATATTTCATATTGACTGGCGAACGTAATCAGGGATCGTTTTACAAATTCAGTGCGCTTTTCGATTGAGTGTAGTGAAACAAAACAAAACTAATCACAACGACCAATCAGAAGAAAGGAAAATACCGTTAAGAGCCAATGAGAACTCAAGATAAAACGTACCAAACTGCCTAAAGCGCGGGAAAACGTGAGCGACCAATTCGTGATTGGTTTCAGTTTTGCATCTGATTGGTTGATTAAGAATGGCGCGAGTTTTCTAGACCAATCACAGAGCGAAGTAAAGCAACTCGGGTCACTTTCGATACTCAATTGAAAACTGTTCTAGTGCTACCCTTCAGTCTCAACTAATCAGATGCAAATTTTAATCAGTGACGTTTTGCTCCTACCATTTTCACGCGCGTCAGGCAGTTTGCGTCGAAACTTGGTATCTAGACGTATCAAACAAACCCGGTTATTCCTACTTGGTGAAGTAATATTTACTCCAAATTATTTCGCAGGTCTTTGATGCAGTTCAACATATACAGTTTCTTTTCTCGTGGTAATACGGGTGAGTTTTAGTGAAGCTTTTCGGTGTTTACTCTTGTCAGAAAGAGATATAGCACGCTAGCAAGGATTTTCATTGGACATATGAAAGTCCGCGCAGAGGTAGTTGTTGCTCCCTCTCACGTATTGTTTTGTCTGTTTTTAGCCCTGGCGGAAGAAGAAGAGGAGATGAAAATTCCTTGTGCGCAAGAACTCAAATTTTACAAAAGAGAAAATTTTACAGAAAAGAAAGGTAAGAGATTATTGCCAGTGGCTTGAGCAGGGCACAGTATAACATGATGTTTGCATAAATCCCGTTTAACATTGCTGGAAGGGTTTTATTTTCCATCCTCATCAACCCTGAGCTGCACTTTGTCTTTGTCAAATTGTTCAAGTTTGTCGTTTGTAATCAGCGTTGATCTTTTCCACCTTTATCAACTTCCCTTCATCTGGGCTTTTTTCTTTCCCTTTTGGTTTTTGGGTATACTTGAAATTCAAGGCTTTTGGCTACCTTACGACAGTGTTCCATAGAGCTACCAAGAATGCAGATATGAAGGGAAGGTGGAGCTGTTCCTGTATATACTAAGATAGAGGAGAGTTAATCCTTAACCCTTTACACCCTAACATCAGTATTCATATATTCTCCATACTGTTCTATATACATTTACTGAGGTGCTGACAAGGGGAATTTGTTTAAAAATCAAGTTTCTTTAGGTGGTGATCATTTCCTTAATTCTCATGACATTAATGAGTGATTCAGTGGTGATATTGTAAGGAGAAATTAGATATTACATGTTAGTCACTCCTAAGAGTTAAATGGTTAATCCTCAAGAAGACAGTTTGAAGCGAGTGACACAAGCGAGAGAGGAGTTCTCTCACTCTATCGAATATGGTGGTCAAAATTAACTTCGGCTAATTTTCCAAGATGGTTTAGAGTGAGGCTTTACAGCTAATTGATCAGGGGCTTAACTAGAAATTATACTCCATGGTGATAAAGGACTGTGCTGCCCTTAAGACGAGAAAAATCTGGTGTCACGATCTCGAACTTACTCAAAAATAATCCTTCGCTTTGAGGACGGTCGTATCGTTTGCCAACATAAACGGGCACCGCTCTCAGTCCTCTCTATTCCAATCATAAAAAATCCTCTTCTGTTTTTTTCTCTTTTGTGTAGAAGATGATATGGTTTGTCAAGAATCCGATTCCAACTGTGCTAAACTAACTTGGTAAGATAGTCGATTATTATTTTATAGTTTATCTCGTTCTTGCTGTTGTCGTAATTTTTTTTCAGTTAATTAAACAATTGTTTAATTCAGCTATTTTTTTGGTGATGAACTCAATTTAGAATACACGTTAAATGTTTTGTTATCGTTTTTAGTAAATTTTGTCTTCGCATCGAACATGAATACGTTAAACATTGCCCCGAAAGGCGGATGAAACTTTTCTTAAGCATCAGTTTGCCACAAATACCTGGATAACCTTCTTCTCGGTTTTTTCTCTCTTCTGTTTTTTTCAGGATTGTGTACCCAGCACCTGTTAAGAATACAAATCTTCTGTTGGTGATAGTTAAGAAGAATTGTCAGTGCGAAGACAATGAGGGAATAAAGGTTACACTCACACCAAAGGACTGTATCCTTTTGAAATGATTACTTCTGTAATCTAGGGTAGGGCCCGATACGGGCTCATGACAACAGCATAAGCGAGGAGCACACACAGAATTTGTTAAAATTTAATATTCTTAGCTTCTCACTAACATGTGGGACCCCATTAATAATGTGTCGCGTTGTTGAAACTTTCCTTGATTGCATGTACTTACAGCTGTATCCAGTATAACAGAACCTAGGCTTATGTCCTACAGGAAACCTCCGGAACTAGAATCACTTTGCAAAGCCAAAGGAGAGGTAGGGAAAACAGTTTCAGTTAGACCACAATGGAAACCACGTGCTTTGTGTCTTTATTAGTTAGAGGTCTTACTGGCTGAGTAGTAAGTGCGCTGCCCTCGGGATTCAGCGACCCTTGTGTCGAGTATTGACACCTGAACTAGGATGCTATGTCTTGTCCCCATCTCGAAGGGATCAGCATCGCATCCTATTGGGGAGCAATCTGAAGGGGAGCAGCTTCTCATTCTTTTGAAAAAGCATGTAGTCTCGGGGAAACACCATTTGTCGTCGGGAGTAGCATCTCTTGCATCAAGACTGGTCACCATCTAAATCTCATGGAAGTAATACTGGCTCCGTACGGTTATATACGTTGCCATCCCTGGTATAGAGCTTTTAACCTATTAAATTTCTTGCGTTACTCTTTGACTACTATTAATTAAGTTGTTTTTGTCTCAGGGCAAACCTCCTTGTGCCTCGGCCAGCCTTTGTTCCCCTCACCTAATCACTCTGCTCACTCTGCTCACAATCTCTCTTCTTCTTCCAACCAATCATCACGGGAGATGAGTAACTGGACTATATCGACTTCAGACGATACTGAGTGGAATCCCTGTGGTTACTTGAGCTTAACGAACGCTTTACAGTGAAAAAAAAATAGCTTTAGTCACGTCAACAAAACAGTAGATACTGCAAGAGATGATGTCTTGATATTCCGTCAAATACTCTTGTCAATCAAAAAGAGGCGTCAGTGACGAGCGAATTTAACACTCAAGCGGACTGATTTGCAGAAGACTGCGAATTACCCGAAGGGCCTGGAATTGACTTAAATTTTAATTAAGCTGAGCTTGTAAAACACATTTTTATTAGAAGTATTTATACTTTTTGTTTTTCCTTTCTTGTTTTATATGTGACAATTTTAAAATCGAAATACCTATGCAAATGTGCAAGGATTTTTATGCCTTGAACCGTTGTGCCTAGAGTGGTCAAGCTTCTAGTACACCTTCTCGTTTAATTTCCATAGCGGTAGAGAAATAACGGCATTCTGTACTTAATAGCTTAGTGACAAATCTCACCGATTCTTTGTGACATTTTGTCTTCGTGTTTTTGTCTTTTTATCACGAAAAAAACGCTATGCCATGCCTGTTATTTTGACTGATACTTTTAGTCTCGCACAGATAAAGAAGTTTCTCGAGCTAAGGTAGTTTCATCAGAAACACACATCTGTAATCGTAATTTCTTGTCGCGGGCCATGGCTATTGTGGAATTCGGTGGTGTTTCACCTGGTTTTTGTGCTTTCGTTATTGTTTTGATCGAAAAGTACTCGACCTTAATCAAACTACATTAGAGATAGTAACAGTTCGTTGTTTTCTGTGAGTTTAATTCCATAAGTCCGAAGATAATTTAATTTGGTCATCGCTACCGGTACCAAGTGCCCGATTTTGCCGCTAGTGAATTGTACTATGATGTTGGTTAACCCTTTCAAAGAAGCACATGGTAGTTTCTTTTGTAAGCTTATTGAATTGTGAGCACTGTTAGGTCTTAATTAATAGAGCAATTTTGCGAACAGCATACAACTCAAATTTACATTGTTCGTCAATGCAATCTACACGCACTAAAGGTTTTGTAGCAAAGTGATCAGTTTTAATAAATAGGATAACCAGACACATTTGTGCAGTCTTGGATCGCTTTGCAGTCCATAACGTCATTTGTACGGCACTTATATTAAAGGAATTAACTGCTCCTTGTGTTTTCTGTTAATGAATGCGATAATTTGGGAGTAAAACGAAAATGCGACTGGTTTAAGTCGATGTTTAATAAATATTTGCTATCTACAAGTATTTACAAAGTGGAAAGGCTGTACACTTTGAAACTGCAAGTTCCTTCTTACAGATTTGTTCCAAGAAACCCCAAAATTGAGTTCATTCATTTTCTGAAGTGGTCGCAAACAAACAGACCATAGACCTTGCATACGTTTACATTAAATCTCAATCGGCTTTATTATCGGTTTCCGAATGTGGCGCATTGTTGACCCAGGCTCCGTGGGTTTAAATGGTGCTAATGAACCATAGGGCCTGGGAATAGGAAGTTCTGAGTCATCATCCGGGATGTAAGCATTAGGTCGAGGCTCAGCTGTTGTGTAGATTCCGCCAGGCAGTAGATAATGTTCTTCCTCTTCTTCGCGCTGTGGAAAATAAGGCGAACATTTTTCAAAAAGTGGTGATCAGAAGATAAATGAGAAGCAGGTTCTGCATCCAAGCTATCATTGATCAGAGTGCACGCGCTCAGGACAACATGCATATATTCAAACAGCCCACAAAGCATGTGTATGATTTTCCAATTTTGAGGGAGGAGGGGTCTTTTAGGCGAGTGAAGGCAAGAAGTCGAAATGCAAAGTACACGTAACGAAAGAAACGATAAGGATGACCCTTCCAAGTAAGTGATTAGGGAAAATATCCTACCCTTGATACTACTACGCTCACAACAATCTACGAACGTATGAAAATGTAGGACCGTCCTACACTTGTCAATTTTTGAATTTACGTTTAGACCCCACCTCCATGTAAATCAAATACTGACATTGACCAAATTCGTTGTTGTGGTCTGTAATTAAAGTTAACGCCAAACCTCTTTCTTTTCCAAGAGTTCTTTCGTTCTACGTTCTTCGTCTCGAACCATTCTGATCCATTCCCTCTCGGCCTCCTCACAGGGCGCCTCTCCTCTCTCCATGCGGACGTAACACTGCTCCAGCTCTTGTTCTTTGCCCTTCACTTCCTGCTGCAGTTTCATGGCGGCCGCTTGATTCATTGACAGCTCTGACACTAGCGCCATCATTTTACGAGTGGTGTCCTTTATTTTGGCCTGGTATTCATTTACCTGGGGACAGAGATATGGTACAAACCAGTTTCAGGCAGATCATTGGAGACGTTGTGGGGCATGCATTAGTTTGTAAACTGTCTTTCCGATAGGATGACAACCGTCGAAAAACTAGAAACTCTTGTTTCTCTTGATTTCTTTATGTTATAAGAAGAGCATTCTCAATTTTACAGCAACTAATTTAAAAGGAATCTTTCACAAGCAGTTAAATTTCCCCAAACTTTGTTATGAAAATTGGGTGTATCGCCGACGAAACAAGACAAACCTTTTTAGCTAATTCCAATGTATCTTCTTTGCCGGTCTCCGACTTTTTCTTTGTTCGGTCTGCCAATCTTGTGACCTCTTCAAAAATCAAATCTTTCTCTAGGAGTTTTTCTTCCTTGTCTGCCAGTCTCAACTCAAGTTCCTCTATTTTCTTGGCGAGTATCTCGGGTTCAGGGTCCTCGCCGCCAAGGAGCCGAACACGATTTTCATCCGAAGGATCTTCGAGCTTCTTCTCGAGCTGGGCGAGTCGCTCGCGACAAGCTACGAGCTGCAAATGAAAGTACACGATATCAAATGTAAATCCTCAATAATCTAAAGTGACCATTGTGTATAATGAAGAAGATCAAACTCGAATTTTAGAAAGCAGAAAATATTAAAACCTACTTGAATTTGTGAGGTGACAAGCTCGTTGTCTAGGGCTCTCTTGTTTGGCATGTTTTTCTGGGCGACCGCTATTGACCGTTTAGTCTCATTGACCTGCAAACAGATAAAATATGTTTCAGATTTAAAATAACTACAATGCAACAGGCAGAGTTGTTACTTAAGTGCTTTGCAATAGAATTCCTCAAGAAATCAGGACGACTCTGGTTTTACTTTACGTCTCCACCAATCAGATGCAAATTTACACGTTGAATTGCGACTGAATACCAGCGTTTCTCGCACTCCATGTAGCTTGTGTGTACACCCACGTTTCTCCCGCTTCACATAGCTTGCCTGTGATTGTCTTGAGTGCGTATTAACTCCTTATGGTCATTTCCTTTCTGACTAGCCTGGAGTTATAATTACTTAAGTTTGAGTGTACGACACTCATCGACGCCCATCGAGTTTGGCAAGTTTAGATTGAAGAATTGTCCGGCTGTAGAACACTTCACCAAGAACAACGAGCTCGAAATTTTGTCCACGATTCCTTTCACTCCCTAAAGCTTCCCGGTCAAACAATACTGTGTTGTTTACAACGTTTAACTCGGAGTTTGAATCAATGTATAGTTATTACTTTGCGATGGGTATTTGAGGTAAGCTTTCGACCACGACCCTCTCATATCACCATCCACCCTTTCCTTGGCATTATAAAGAGTCGAACTTCTAAATTCATGATGGTAGATTTCGCGAATAAAATGCGAAATTTCAATTAATATTACATAAACCCCTTACCTCCATCTTCAGAAAACGTATTTCTTCTTCCCTGGCTCTCAATTCTACATCTCCATTGCGAATCATTGTGTCTGCAAATTGAATTTTAAATCACTTCATTGTAATTCCCGTACTCGTCATTTCCTTCGGTATGTAAACTTTCTAAACCTTTTACTTTTCTTTAGTTACTAAATGTAAGTTTCTCTCACCTTGTATGTTAAGCTTTTCATAAAATACACATACTTCTTCGTTGGTCTCGATAAGGTGTATTCCCCTAAACATAAATAAAGTACGAAGGGTAAAATGCTGTTTAAAAAACGGTTAAATGAGCCCTTGAACTTGGAGAGAAATACCTGCCCTTCGATGAGAATATGCATACCGATATGAGAATGTAAAGGTAAACTTTAAAACACTCAGATTTAAAAGACTTACATGTCGTTTCTTTCCTGCACTCCGCTTTCATAACGTTTCCTCAACTGCACCATGTTTTCTTCTGCTTTGTTTATTAGATCATTGAGTTTCGCAATGTCCAACCTCTGTTGAAATTTAAAGCAAGTGTTACACACGGGTAAATTTAATCTGCACGATACAGCGCTTTCCGCTCGAGCGTCGGAAAACCAAAACCAAAGTAGTTACAACAGCCAGTCAGAAGAAAGGATTATATCCTGAAGAGCCAATGAAGGCTCAAAGGGAAAAAACGTGTAAACTGCCTACAGCGCGGGAAAACGCGGGCGACCATGTCGTGATTGGTGTTAGTTTTGCATTTGATTGGTTGAGAGAGAGAGGCACGAGTTTTTTGGACCAATCACAGAGCGAAGTAAAGCAAAACCAATGCAACCCCGTATTACTCAACTGAAAATTGCTCTATCACAGTGATACCATGAACATGAAATTTCTCATCAACCCAACGACTTGCATAAAAACTGTTCTGCAAATAAAATAATTACCAGTTGTTCTCTCTTCTCCCTGTTCTCCTCTTCAGTCTTAGATCTTTTACTCATTTCGTTTCTTAAACTATCGCGGATTACGACTGCATTGTTCCTTTTCAGGCGAGCTTTCTGAAGGAGTCTGTAATGAAAACAGAAAAAAGATACTCACAAAATTAGAAACCATGAAAACTTCAAACAAGAGCGTCTCATTCTCAAGTTCGTCCATATCATAATGCACTAAAAATTTCGCAATACATCAGCTGAACATACCCTAGGATCATCTACTAGGGCAATTTTCAACTGAGAGTCGAAAATTGAAAGTAATCCGGGATTACAATGGGTTTGCTTTACTTTGCTTTGTGATCGGTCCACAAAAACTGCCACCCTCTCTCAACCAATCAGATGCAAAACTAGCAACGATCACGACTTGGTCGCCCGCCTTTTCCCGCGCTTTAGGCACTTTGCTTGTTTTTAATTTGAGTTGTAATTGGCTCTTCAGGGTTCTTTCCTTTCTTTTGACTGGCCGTTGCAGTTACCTTGGTTTTGGTGTTGCGACACTCAATCGAAAAGCGCTATAATGCATACAATATACGTTATTCTCCTTGAAGAATGTAAAAAATAAAAAACGGTTGGGTTGCCTAAGACTTTTGTTGGACTATTTTAGGAGTTCATTAAAATCATCATACAGCCGATTAGCTAACATTAAGTCTGACATACCTGTCTTTTGCGTTTACTTTTGATCGTAGAATTTCTATCTCGTTTTGAAGAATCTTAATTTTCTCTCTCATTTCAGCAGCTTTCTGTAAATGAAAAGAAGCAGAAATTTTACTACAAAATAAATATACGCCAACATTTCGGACTGAAGAGCATAAATGAACGTGATGGTTTGTGAGACGTGAAAATTTTGGTCTAAGTTTAATAAGTTCATCATCAGCCCTTAAACTCCCATGAGTGACCAAGACAGAATTTCCCCCTACCAATACAATATTAAGCAGACAAGTGACGAGAATTAAGAAATACAACAATTAGGGGATGTTAAGTTAATCCAATACCAGACTCTCCAAACTCACATTATACGGATTAAATGACAGATGGTAAAGAGAATTACTAATGAAATCTTGAAAGAGAAAGGGTATGTAAAGGTACGCGAGAGCGGTACTGTACGGGTATAATATTGAGTAAAGGCTACTCAAGATGACAACTTGCAAATAGCTCACCTGTGTACTAGTTTGGATTAAGTTCACGCATTTGTTCCGTTCATTTTTTATGACATCGTACAGCTTAGCAAAGTCAGCCAGTCTGTTAAGACAACAGGCAAATCATATCAGTAAGCAAGGCACGTGAAAATACGTGCATATTACCGAAGGTTTTACTTGTACATGTACATTGAAAGTCGATAGTAAAACTTCATTACCTGTGCTGCATCTCTGCATATTTCTTCGCACTGTCTTGAATACTAAGGTTTTTGGTTTTCAAGTCTTCAAGAGCACGTTGGTATCTCAGCTGAATTGAAATAACATAAGACTCTACGTTAAAGAAAGGGTGTCAGGTGTTCCTTATAAATAATCTCTAAATCTAGTTAAGAAATGTTTCTCTTGTTCAAAATGAAATCTTCTGAACATTGTCAAGATCACAACATTTGGTTCACTGATTGAGGGACTGACTACAGTAACTGACTGACTACAGTAACTGACTGACCAAACTGACTGACCAAACAATCAACCAACTGAATGCCTGCAAAGAGGGCAGTTTCGGTAGAAGTAGTACAAGATAATTTAGTTTTATTAAGCGAGTAGATAATGTAAATTGGCCAAATGAAAGAGTTTCATCTAAAGCTGAAATTTGGAGCCCTTTGTTAGCTTGAATAGATAGGAACTATTGTTGGTTGTGTGTGGATTATATTCAGAAAGATGGAGCTATTGTTGAGAACATGCCAACATGAAAAACACAAGTATACAAGTGTAAATGAGACCGTTTCTCTGTTTCCAAGTGACTGACTGACTGACTGTCTGTCTGCCTGACCTATTGAGTGACATGTAAGAAACCAACCTAAAGTCTTCATTGGGTTGAGCTTCATAACTTGGAAAATTATTTGTAACTGACAAGAGTCTGAGAAGAAACTTACAGTCGGGATAAAGACTTAGCCTACACATAAGCCATAATTTTTGTTGAACATAATATTTCTATAAATTTGAACTTCTAAATTTTTATAATCAAATGTATCCAACCTCAGCTCTCATGTAATCCCTGGCTTTTTGCTCTCTTTCATCTGCCTGTAGACAAAAAAGTGCAATATTATTATGCAAAGTGTAAGTACATAGAGATACTGTTCTTCATGTACAGTGTAGCAAAACTTCTCAGAATTGTGATGATACATGATAATGTTTAACTGGAATACACACAGGTAACGGTTACCAATAGTTTAATCAGACCAGCTTTACTTTTACAGAAACATTGCTACCTGTAGAACAAAGCGCACTGAAGACTTTTTCACTTTTAAGAATTTTTAACAAATGTGATGCATGTTCTGGTGTGGTGTATATAATTTGTACTTAACATTTACAGAAAAGTCCAGAGTTGATCTAAATTAAGTTTTCATCGTATTATAACTTGTTAATTCAGTAAGTTACTGCAAGAGAGTTTAATAAACTGTTATTATTTATTATTTATAGTACCTTAATCTGTGCTAGTCTTGTCAAATCAATGACATCGACTCTCAATTCACTCTGTTCCATTAAAAGTCGTTCCTCTTCTTGAATCATCTGTTCCACTTGTGCGCGCTCATGAGCAGTTAGTGCATTCTGTATGAACCAGAATGAAGTCAAGACAAAAATTAGAGCACAGAGATTGTAAGAAAACAGATATATACAAAAATTCTCTGAAAATTTGATTAATTTTGTTATAAACGTAAAGCACATTACTTTTTTGTACATATTTTGTACATATTATGATATAGTTAACAAACTTTTATGCCCAAAACAAGTACAGGAGAAACAAGTCAGATACATTGTACGTGTTTTTTATACACTTGTATATATATGTATATACCAATTTGATTTGAATTTTTCTTTGGTTTAGGAAAACAAAGCCCTAAATCAAAGTAAAATGTAAATAGAATTGGTTTGATTCAGGCATTTCAAACCTGATATTATTTTAATGTACTCTGAATTAATTATTTCATAAAAAAGTTGTGCTTTTGAATTCACAAGAAAAGAACTTGAGATTATGTCATTTAAGCCATCCAGCTGGTGAGATGGCTTGATATATCAAAATTGTGAAAAGTTATATGTAAATGCATGTATGCATTAAATCACTGCTGAAAATAACAGCTCTAAATTGTTAAAAATTGTCTGTTATAAACATGTTACCTGTTGAGCAAGAGTGCGTTTTGTGACATCAACTTCCCTTTGAAGCTCTTTCCTTTTTTCCAATAATGTTCCATCATCTCTTGGAGCACTGTCAACCTGAGCCTTGACTTTGTCATAAACGGATCTCACATGCGCCAATGCATCCTCTCCCACTTTCATCTGCAACTCACTCTTTTTCAAAGCTCTGTGAAAATAAAACAGAGTTTTTTTTTTCTTTGGCTCAGTACTAGATACAGAGATGAAACATTGACAAAAACATGACTTTCTGTTTTTCCTGTTCATAATGGCTTACTTTGTGTCCCTCTCTTTTTCTCTCAATTTCCTGGCATGAATATCATGATTGGTCTTCTTTTCTATGGCAGCATGCTTCAAATTCAAATCTAATGTTCCCCTGAAATTGTAAAAAAGTTGTTAAATGCATAGATAACACAACATGTAAAATCAAAAATTGTTTTAAAACTAATTGTAAAACAATCTGAAAAATGTCATTGTTTCAAGATCACTGCTCATGAGATGCTCATTATTTTGTCTAATAAAAAACCCTGCATCTTGTTCTGGTAAAAGTTGATTACAACCGAAATCATAAACTTATTTAAATGAAATCTTCTTTATCCTGGTTGAATCTTTTTGTAACTGCTTTTATAATTTTAAAAGGGGTAACTCTTGGGAGTGTTCAGAGTATACAATAAAAATGATCATGAATTGTACTCTACCTGTCTCCTAGAAATTCTGCTTGTCGCTCTTTGGCAAGTTCAAATTCCTTGGCAAGTAAATCAACCTCTCTGTCCTGAAAAAGAATGTAGAGAAACAATGAGCAGGCTAATGAATTCAGGGCACAGCAAGCAAAATTTAGTTTCATTGATGTCATTCTTGGTGCATTCTTACACCTGTATCCAGGCAAAAAGTCCAATAAAGGTAGTTTTAGAGGGTACTAACTGGTAACATTCCTGTTTTATGATTGGTATATAAAATTTTTGATCCAATTTTCTTGCTTTTGACCTAAGATGTCTGTACTAATAAAAATAGTTGTGGAAAAAAACAATTCAAAATCTGGCTTTTGTTTTGGAGTACATTTGTTCCTACAAGGCCCAAAAATACCTACAATGCATGTACATTTTGTATTTTTAGTAACCACATTTATCAATCCCTAAATTAATAACCCTGTCTACTTTTACTTAGCTGAAGTTTAAGGTTCCACACCTTTGACTCAAAAATGTGACGCTGTTTGTCAAGAGCTTCTGATAAGTCTTTTTTTTCATCTTCCAAATATTGCTTTTTTCCTTCTGTTCTCTGGAGCTCTTTTGATATTTCATCTATGTTTCCATCCAAGTTGGATCGTTTTTCATCTACTTCCCTTTAAAACAAGAGTAGATTGCCTCTTAAAGGCTGTGTATGTTAACTTGGTGCAAAATTCTGTAATACTATCTTGTCAGCATAAAAAAGTTTCCTTTGTCCAAAACATTGTGTTATTGTAGCTGGTTTACAGAATGATCTTATGACATACATGTACAATATTATCATTGCTTCTTTTCAAAATCCAAATAGCTTTGCTTCAGCTTTAATAAGCCTCTTTATGATAGAGCTAGCTACATTATCTGCTTTCCTTTAAAACAAGACTAGATTGCCTCCTAATGGCTGTGTAATCTAATTGCTAACTTGGTGCAAAATTCTGTAATATACTATACTATCTTGTCAGCATAAAAAAGTTTCCTTTGTCCGAAACATTGTATCATTGCAGCTGGTTACAGATTGATCTTATGACATACATGTACAATATTATCATTGCTTCTTTTAAAAATCAAAAAGGTTTGCTAATGTTTCTTGACTGTATGCACTGCATAATTATTAATACAGTAAAATACCTGAGTTGTCTTGACAAAAGATCAGTCTGTTTGGTTATATGTGCTGGTTGTGAGTGAACTTGTACCAGTTGATCCTATAAATTCAATAATCAAACAAAAAAAAAATTCATTTTAGGATGGCACAACAACTTTGTTGACATTCAACATCTACAATTGACAACTATTTTCATTTTTTTAAAATTTTTTTTGGGTTATTTTCTTAATCAGCTTAATCAGCCTCATTAACTGGAGTTCAAATACAAAGTTACTTTCTTACTTACTAATATTTGTAATCACTTTTTGGGAGCATTTTCTAACATTCTCTTCAATTTTTTTTAATGTCACACTAGCTTTGTCCAACTGAAAAACACTGACATTTTGTTATTCATTCATTTACTTTCAATTGATATCCAGAAAGGTTAAGATAGGAAGTATCAGTTGAAAGCAGTATATATCATGCTGTTATACCTCATACATTCATGTACTTCTCCACAAAAGAGGGAGAGTGCATTTTATCAAATTTGTGACAGTTTCAAGACTACAAAATAAGTAGTCTTACACCTAAACAAGTAATAGAAACCTTTACCTTTTTGTAGTATTACAAAAAGGCTCATTTATTCCACATCAAATCCAACCTACCCTTAAACTTTGCTGTTCCTCTAGATCACCTTCTACCTCTTTTCTCAGTGCATTCACTTGCACTTCCCTGTTTTCAACCTCTTCCTTCAGACTTTTACAATCAATAGTTCTTTGTGCAATTTCAACTTTGAGTTCTTCGACTGATTTTTGCAGTTCTTTGACCTGCTTTTCTATTTCACCAGGTTTGGGCATCCTTGCATAATCCCTTTCCAACATCATCTTTTCTTCTCTCAAACCTTCCAGTTTGAATTCCAGTTGATACTGCCTTTCATCTGCCTGTGCTAGTTCATTGTGATGTTTCAGAAGTTCTTGCCTTAATTTGTTAACCTCAGTGTTGTCACCATCAGGAAAGCTGTCTCCTTTCTCCAACTCTGCTCTCTGTCTTTGTACTTCTTGGTGCATTTCCTTTGCCTTGTGAAGCAGTGAAGATTCCTGCTCTCTTGTAGCTTTAAGACGTTCATGAAGGCTGGTATATTTGGCTTTTAGCTTAGCCACTTTCTCTCCTGCTAGTTTCCCTTGTGAAAACAACTGACAAGAGAAATACAAAACTTAATTAATTTGTTACATATACATTAAAGTTAAATTTCAGTATACCGCATAAAACTGTTGGTATATCGACAAAATTTGATACACAAAAAAATAAATTGAAATATTGCATGATTTGTAAATGTCCCTCTATGAGTGCAAGACGTATTGATAGTATTTACTTATCAATATACCGTATATTCTAAAAACCTAATAATTAAGCGCCGAATTTATACTCGAAGAAAAAACCCTCCCTCCCTTCTCAAGAAATAATTTGCCGAAAGTACTTCATTTGGCAAAACCTGAGAAAATAATTCAGGCTTTAAAGTCTAAAGTATATGTTAAGGCACTTCTTTTTACTAAATTTATTCTTTAATTGTAGTTCACTTGTGAATATCAAATCGTAACTCTGAAGCTTCACTGGTCAAATCTGGCAAGTAACATATTTTCATTTTTAGTCATGATCAGCTGTCAAGGCGCAATCTGAACACATCAATAATCTCCTGCACGTACATCCTCTATGTCGGTATAAAGCGCCAAAATCTGAAAAATTAGGTTCTTTAATTGAATTGAATTTTTCGCACTAAAAACACAAATCTCAACAAAGAGCAGATGATGTACAAACCTCGTCCAAGCATTGAAAAGCTGGACTGGCTGTTACATCAACGGGGCCCTCTTCTTGATGCAATCGAGGAGCCACGGCCCAAATTGCTGGATCCACCTCCCGACTAAGAGACTCTCTTTTCTCTCCGTCGCTCATCGCGGTAATTTTTTATCCAACCTAGTGCTATAGAAGCTAAAATAAACTACCAGTCTTCAACATCCCTCTCCAAGGCCTTTCCATCTCAAAATGGAGTCTGTTACTAGGAAACGAGGCAATAAACAATTTCTCGTCTCAGTCTCCGGACGGTCAGAATACTCTCAGGGACACTCTGGGATGTCATACATCACATGATACATCCTCGTGACAGAGGACGGAAACTGGGAAAATGGTGGAATTGCAGAAAACTTTCAGCTTTGATGAACAGATTCTGCCGCATTTGTTGAGGGATAGGGAAACGTATAGCGGAATATTAGCAGAAGAAGGATACGGTATTAAAATTTAATTGAGTTGTGTCTCATAAAACAGCGAACAGATGCATAACTGCACGTGAGTTGTAGCCTTGAAACAGAACAGCTGATGATAGAAATAACGGTGTAGATTATAAACACACTGTATTTTCCTTTATATGCCTCTCTTGTATAGACGCAGAGGCTGAGAAGAAAAGGCTGCAGGTTCGCATTGTTGGACAAGAAAAGGATAATTCCATAATTTTAACGTGGATAGACATCGGACCCAACAGTAGAGTAAGTATTTAGCTGAGGATATCGATAATTTGCACGGTCAGTGTAAAACGCAGACTGCAGACCGGGGGTAAAATGCAAACTGAGGGTAAAATCGGTTGCCTTGATTGCGGCATTTACTGAGTTCGAGAATCTCCACAACCCTGACTGGTTCCATGATCCGTGGTGTGAATCAACATCACTTTTTAGTTCAGTAATAGGTAAATGTACAAAACTTAACCCTGATATGAAAACTTCCATCATGATAAACACATCTCATCAAATCTCATGCCCAGTTGCAGGCCCCCCCTAGGTTCAGGAAGTATATGATGTTTGAGTCATCTTACCTGCAGCTGCCCTCTCCAGCACTTTTCAGGAGTGTTAATCTATTCAGGACTGATAACTTTTCTCCCATTTCTTTTTCTTTCTTTTTTTTCAATTTTTCCCTTTTTTCAGAAGACAGAACCAAAAGTAACTTACTTTGGACTGTATGAAGCATCTCAACGGCATCTCGAAGTAAGTAGTACTAACAGCTACTAGAGTTCCTGTTGGGTAGTTATCATGGTCATTACATGTAATTGTTACCAAAAAAATAATTTAATTATAAAAGAAGTTATAGTTGTATAAATTTTTGTGATAAGAATATAATCTAATATGGTAATGCTCCAGGAAACCATTCTTACTGTGTATTGGTGAAAATATAAATGTTCAAGTAGAGTTTCTTTTTTTGACTATGGTTAGTATAGGTAATCACATGAGGCCAAGTACTATTAAGGATTAATTGCACGAGAGTTTTCAAAATTTTCCAAAATTGCCCGAGTCGTGAAGCGACGAGGGCAATTTGGAAAATTTTGAAAACTCAAGTGCAATTAATCCTTAATAGTACGAGGTCTCATGGGATTACTTGTTTATCAATAAAGGGCAAAATTTATACGAAGGAAAATCACACGCGCAGTCTATTTTTAACAAATTTCAAGATAACGAACGGTTGCTATGCAACAGATTAGCCAATCATTAACAGGTAATCATGCCCTCTCTTGATTACTAAAAATGCCCTTGATTAAGAAAAAATGCCCTCTCTCTCAACCAATCAGCGCTCAGTAATTTTGCCCTTTATTGATAATGTTATTAACAGACCTTTTGGGTCTAAGAAATAGCTCAGGTGACTGGAGGACAGAGGAATGAAATTTATATATCTAAGTGTTATAAAGATCACTGTTATTTCTATTTGATCTTACAACTCATTGTGGGGGCTACATGGGTGTTTCTGTTGCTGGTAAACTGCTTGTTAACTCTGTTAATATTCTCATTCTTTCTAGCGTTTGTTTGTTTATGAAAAAGAAGTGGTTGTTACTGGGGCATCAGTCAATCAAGAGAGAACTCTACTTGGTGAGTGAATACAGCTCAAAATAAGGTTTTGATTCCTTTTTCACTTTGCATCTGGATTACCTTGAGAGTATGTGTCTTTCACCTTTTTTGAGACGTATATTTTGACGATTTCCTTTTGTTTCATTTTCAATTTTCAGCTTTCACTGTTACTGAGCAATGTTTTGGATCAAGCAATGAACCCTGTAGCTCTCATAATCCAGGTAAACTTTGTATTCATCATTATTTCATTATTAAATACTCAAGTCCTATTTCTTCACTTTATTTGATTTTCTGTACTTTACAGCTATCTATACTTCATTTCTTGCTGAGATTCGAGGACGGAATTGTATCTATTCATTCTTCAATGCAAGGCACACTTTTCAAAAAGTTCAGGTAAATAAATGGCAGTTTATGTGTGCGTTAAAAGAGAAAATATCTCCTTTGACTCTGAGAGTATCTGGTTTCTAATTTCTCCTTAGAGTATCACCCTTGGAAAGGAAATGATCATTCAATCAAATTTCAATCAAATTCTCCTTAGCTTGTGGCACCATAAATAAAATTAAGTAAAGAGAATTGTCATGTGTGGAGAACATAAACACTTAATCTGCATATTTTATTTTCAAGTTTCTGTATGGGGAGTATGTTGGCTATGGGAGCTCATCGAAAAAGGAGTCTCATATGCTCTTCTTGCATCATAAAGAAGGTAATAAAATCATACAATTTATAAGTTACTTTAACCCTAACCTTATTTATACTTATTCTAATTAGTTTGAGGCTCAAGTCTTCAGAGTAAAAGTTGATTGTATTGTGTGGTTATTCAGGGTCAACTAAGCTAGTGGTGCAGTACCAGCAAATATTCACTTTAACTAGCATGCTTACATGTAATAGAACAACCATTTAACTTTACTCTCAGTTAGGTTAAAACAAAAACTGGTCAATAGACAACAAACAAGTATTACAGCTGTAACTTACAGTCACTTTGAGTAGGATTTTGACCAACTGACCAATAAACAAACAAACAAAACCAATAAACAAACAAACAAATACTACAGCTGTAACTTACAATAACTTTGAGTAGGATTTTGTGACTTTGTAGATGTAGTACTAGGTAGCTTAAGTCAATTTGCAATGAAAACAACAAAAAGCTATGACTACTTAATGCAATTTCAGAGAAACATTTTTCTGACTGATTATCTTTAAGCTGTTATTGTATATTTTCACTGATTTTGTTTTAAGCAATTGGATTGTACCACTTCCCAATGGCCAGATTTGGAGACAAAGGAATGGTGGGTTTATACTATTTTCTAGGGAGAACCTTTCACTACCTAGATATCTAATATTAAATTCATCTTACAGCCAAGTATATGTTTTCATTCATACAAGTGTTAAGTGTTAAATCAATACCTTACTTGATAATTTTTTAAGATTATGAGTGATCAACCTCGGATACAGCAAGTGGCAGATGAATTTTTTTGGGCAGAATGGGACTGTCGCAATCAGCGACTCTTCATTGTGTACCCAAAGCACAAGGTATGTTGTCAGAGGATTGTGCAGCTTGTAATTTAAGTATCTCTTTTTGCTTTTTTGTTTTTGTTGTTGTTTTTGAAACAAAAACTTAATATTTATTTAAACACAATTATTTACATGTAGCTAATCACCTAGAATATAATTATGAGAGTTTGAAGTAGCTACAGGTGACTATGATTTCAGCCAACTTTGTAGTTGACCTGTACTTTCCTTGGCTCCAGACTACCAATTAAAATAAATGGTGATTTCTTGTAACAAAGGAACAAGTAGAACCAGTGTAATGTCATTTTATCTAAATTTTTACTTGAAGTGGTAACAGATTTTTTGCTCAGAAACCAAAATTTTGAATAACTCTGAATCACTCTGAGTTATCTTTAATTGTTTCTTTTCAGAGGGTTAATTCTGGGCTTGACGAGGAGCAAGAAGAGATGCCCGATCTCATGTTTGTAGCTTACCAGTTCAATGAGAGAAGCTCTCATTCAAAGGTGGTAAGTTCAGGACTTGGGAGAGCACTGTTTCAAGAATTAATTATAATTAAAAATAATTTTTAAAGACAAAATCTTGAATTGATTTTGACTAGTTGGTATGTACATTTAAGGCAAAGCTTTTTTCTACTGCCTAAAAGTCTAATTTTTTTTTTGTCAGTCCCTCGTTTCATTACACAGTCAGTTAATCATTATTTTTTCTTTTCTCCATTATTTTAATGATTACTCTTACTCTCTCTGTAATTTGTCTTAGTGAAATGAGATTTCATACCTAAAGAGTAATTTTGGTATCTGTGCAATATTAATTATTATTCAGATTTGATGCACATCATGCTAAGGCATATATCATTAACTATGGCATTGAGTAATTTTAGTGTTTTTCATTGCCTGGTATTTAGTATTTTGCTCTTTGTTGTTGGCAAATTAACCCTTTAACTCCCAAGATCTGATTGTTAATTCTCCCCTGTTGCTGCTACACATTTCGTTGTAAATTAGTCATGAGAACTTGGTGCTAGATCAGGATTGTAGCTTCTACCTGATAAGTTTGAATATTCTCATTACCTGTTTGCTGAAGAATGTATGGATATTGTAGGGAGAAGTTTCATGTTGATCACTTCTGGGAGTTAAAAGGTTAACTTTTATAATGTGTTTTGGCAGCTAAAATTTCCACTTCCCTTCACTGGTGTGGACCTTTTTCGCAGGACAAGGTAGTTATAAAATATAACTGTTACTTGCAGTTTTTCATTATGGATTAGGGTTCATATAAAGATTCATAATTTTAGAAAGTTAAATATCACATTTCTTTTTGTTTTTAGACATCCTGAGTATGCTGATATTCCTCTGTCTCACACTATCTCAGGTAGCTTTTCATATGTTCCACCAAATATACAGTTTTTTAGCTGGTGTAGTTGTGAAAATATGTGGCAGGGTTAAAAGTGAAGAGTTGCTCTAGCCACATTTGGTGGAGGTTTACTGCAGCTGCTCAAAATTCCCAGAAAACTTCAGACTGCAAATATAAGCTGTTGCCTTTGCTGATGATAGATGAAAGATATTTTAGTTTATAAATTTTGACAAGTCAAAGGTTGATAAAGAATGCCTCAATCAGTCCAACAGACTAAAAGCTTTTATTCAACTGTGTAATTTCAGAGAAACATGTCAACATGCAAGTTGTTACTTTGCCTGGCAAAGGTAAACTACCAATAATACCTATTGTAAGTAAATATTATGAAAATGTAATTGTAAATTAGTACTGCATATCATTTTGTAAAGTGAATTTTTTTTATTATTATTGTTTTACCTTATGATAATAATGATTTGTTTAATTAATATATGACTTTTGTTTAAATGTCAGGTTCATTTTATATATGCGTTCAACATCCAATATCTGTTGGAACTGAGGGATCACAGGTAAGTGACTCTCACATAAGTGGTAAGGGGCACCATTTTGACTAAAGGATGTGTTTATTTCCTGTACAGCCCAATATCTGGGAGTTTTGATTTGTTAATTTGATCCCACCAAGTGAGGGATCAGTCATTCTTTATCACCTGGGCTAGGGTTGAAGGAATGGAGGGGGGGGGGTTACATGGTTTCAGGGAGAATAGAGGGGGGGTCATTTGTTGCCAACAGAGTATCATGGGGAATCTTTAGAAAATTAAATGCAAATTTACAGCCAATGAGAGGGGGGGGATCATAAGGAAATATTACTGAACCTTATGGGGGATCAGGTAAATTTTATTGTGACACAACCAAAGTCCTCTAAACCTTCACATCCCCCCCTTCCTTAGGGGAAGACTAATGACCATTCCCTTAAAGAGTTAAGGACCTATAAAAGTTAGGTCATTGAAGTTTACTTTTCATAATCTAGTTTATTTATTTTTTTAAATCAGAACAACACAGAAGAATCTGTTGAACTTTCCAATCAGTTGGAATACTCTGTTTATGTGTTACACCATGGTGAGTTCTTGTTTTTCAGAGTGATATTCTTTGATCTTTGGGAATATGTTTCCTATATATTCTTCTCACTAGTTTGTCAACTTTGATCTGGAGGAAACAGTGGAGTAGAATTGTGAGATGTACACTGGTTTTGCTCTATTGAGTTCTATGATTGATAATGGTAATAGGATTGAGTGCCAAGTCCAATTCAGTCTGTAATCATATCATACAAATAATTACAAAAATTGGACAATTGCATTAAGCATGTGCTGATTTTTTAATCACGACCATGATAATATTACAGACAGAATTGAATGACACAAAGTCCTGTTACCAATAAATCATAAGCATTATAGCTTCTGATACAATTATTACTAACAGTCTGCAAGAGATATTCTCTAAACTACTGTCCACTTTGCACAAAAGATTGTGGAAATAAGTCAAAATTGACATTGAGTAAAATTTAGCTGAGTGGACTTAATATGATTGGCTGCTTAAACTGACCAATTTCTGGTGTCTGATTACAGCCAACTGTCTGATTGCGATTGTAACTCTACAGAATAATTTGCTGGAAAAAAGTAGCCAATGCACTAATCACGTTTCAGGAAATTGTAATGGTTGTGATTGGTCTTAAAGTTGGGGACACCCTTTCAGACTTTCAGATGAAAAGCAAAAACCAATTTCTACTTTATAGCAATTTTCAACGGAGTGTTGATTCGATTCGATTTAATTCTTGGCTTGGTGTTTGGAGCAGAACTCAACTTAATGAATAATTTGGTCTGATCAACTGAATTGATGAACTGAAGTGAAGTGGCCGCAGTGAAGAATGTTGGCCCTTCTTCACAGCGAATCCTTTCCCTCCAACAAAAGGTCATCCTTCGATACATCAGCTATAGAATCTCTTTACGGTGACCAATTCACTTTATAAAATAATTCAAATAGTACGCGCGCTCTGATTGGCCATAAAACCATTTTACATGAGCGTATGTAAACACGGTTTTCGTTCCTCTTTCGTTAGTTATTTTATAAAAGAAATGTAAAATGGTTTCCGTGTTTACATAGCCTCGATAAGCTGGAAGCCACTCCGCTTCGCGTCGTGGTTTCCTACGCTTATCTCGTGTTCTCCCAACCTCCCGCGTGTTTACATCAGGCTGTATAAACACGGAAACCATTTTACATTTCTTCAATATTAACTCGGTTAATTGCACCAAATTTTATTGTCATACCCCCAAAATATGCGGCAACACAGTTTCTTCAAGACTTACCCCGTCCATCAATTTATTTGTCTTTATTTGAGACAATTAATTTGTCTCTCTATCGTTGTATTCAACTCTTGTATGATTTTTCTTGTTTTTGAAGGCTTTTTAATGAAATGTGTGTTACCGAATGTGCGACCGTCACAAGACCTCAACTACCGTCTGTTTTTCTCGTCACTCGGTAAGTATTCAAGTATAAGTTAGAGTAATCGGGTATTCAAACATTTTACATATCTTTGTTCAGAGCATTTGCTACAGTTGTTTGGCTTGTTAAATATTATTATGGTATCCTATAGAATAGAAACATTTGCTACATTATGTGGACAGCAGCAAGGTAGTTTGATTGGCCTAAAGAGAATGAATAAACATCTGTGAAGCCATTCTAGAAGTGATTTTTATTCTCAGGTCGACGACCTCCAAGTAGATTAAATTTTTTTAAGGTCCTTTAAGGCGAACAAAAGTTGGTCGGGCTTTACAGAGCCAAAAGCTGATCAGATAGTCCCCTTGGTACAAATGGATTACAAATTTATCTTTCTATCATCTAGACTCAAATATGGAGGTTTCTTGCTTAGCAAATCAATTTCTTCGTGTTGAAACTCTCCACAGATAACTACCTGATGGTCTTTCTACCCGGCCGCTTTATGCATTTGTTGAACTGTGGAACAGAACGTGAACCTTGTCATCACATCATCTTACAAGGTAAGGAACAAAAATTGATATCCGGTTTGATTTGATTAGGCGCTCAACCTCGAACAAGCCCTCACCCCGTAGGTAGGAAATGTAAATGAGCGATCAGACTCAAGTAAGCGCCAATCCCTCCATACCCCCCTCCCCTTGAAAAAACAAAAAAATAAAGTGCGCAAGAGAATTACTGATTGTTATTTCTAAACTGGCTCACAATTTCTACATCCATTGTCTATGAAACATCTTTTTATTTTATTATTGTTTTTTGAAAAATAAACTTACTCATTCATTGGTGAAAAATGAAGAACCGCCAGAATTCAAGGTCCAAAAATTCAATAAGCAACCCAGTTTAATTGAATAAATACCTTGGTCAAAATATGAAGCATCTCCTTTTGTGAATTGATGATCATTTCCCGAAAACAGTCGTTCTCAAGGCTTTTCTTAACCCTGACTATCGTATTAATGATCATCTGTTACAGTTGGGTTGAAAACATTCGCTACTGACCAGGAAGAACGTACTCGAAACTTGAAAGTAAGATGGAAAATTTTTTTTTAAGTGTTGAATGTTTTCTCATATTTTGATTTTTGTTTTTAGACGATGCTGTACCAACGTTTTCTTCTGAGGATGCCGTGCCTAATGAACCACGCCTGTTATCGATCCTTAAGAAGGAGGTTTCTACGTCTCTACGCACAGGTTTGAATATCGTATGACATTGACCCTTTAAACCCTAAGAGTGACTAGCATCTAACTTCTCCCTACAATATCAGCCCTGAATCACACATTAAGGTCATGAGAATAAAGGAAATGGTCACCAGGGAAAGAAGCTTTTGATTGGCAAACAAATTCTCCTTGTCAGCACCTTAGGAAATGTATAAAGAACAGTATGGAGAATATGCATACTGATGTTAGGGAGTAAAGGGTTAAGAAAATAATTTGACAGTGGCATATGTTCTTGTCTTCACATATATCGTCCATTTTTCTTGTATTCTTGGGTACTTTGGAAAGTTTTGAGAAGCCCTATGCCCTATGCCCTATTTGCCCTATGCAAAGAAAGCACATTCTGACTACCTTTGTTGAATACTTTTTCACCCGTCTTTTATTTGCTTCCTACAAGGTCCGTACATTTTTGACTGTGGATCTGGGAATGCCTTCAAGTACAGCTTCAATAAGGAAGCTTTAGCTGAACTATTTGCTAAGTATGTGTCGTGCCATGGCTAAAATACATCGTCCACCTAACCCTTAAACTCCCAAGATCTCAATTGTAATCTCCTTGCCCTCTACCATACAATTCTTATGATGCGAGTGTAGAGACTTTGATATTTAATCAACAGGTAATCGCTTAGTTGACATTTTTCTTCATCCTCATCACCTGTGGCTTCGTAGCTCAGTTGGTGATAGCGCCCCACGCGTATCTTGGAGGCCTGGGTTCGAATCCCGTCGAAACCGTTTTTTTTTTTCAGGCCTCTTTACTAAAATTAATCTAATTGCAGCTCTCCTACGAAGATCATTGCATTATTCGATTTTCACAAGCTTAGGCTAAGGTAAATAAAGATCGTTTTATTTTTCTTAAAATAATTCATGTCATGTTCTTTGCTGATAGGACTCATATGCCAAGTACGCGTCTGGCCATTCTGCACTTAGCTGTTATTCATTTACGGGATTCTAATTTAACGAGAAAGGTACATAAAATATTTTGTTTCCAATCTTGCGGGCTTAGACCCACGAAGCCGATCAGAACCTCGATTTAGTTGTTTACGCTGTTGATGTCGCTGTTCTTTTCAGATCTTTGAGCACCTGAGCCATGACCCGGCGAGCCCAGAATGTTTGGATCTCCTCCGAGAGTATCTTGTTGGTGAGGGAATCATTTGTTTAATGGTTAAAGATAGCGAGTGGATTTTTCTAGAAAGATTGAATTTCCGTAGGTCAAGAGAGAAAAACCAGTGAGACAGCTAAAATCTTAAGTAGATAGATACAAGGATGACCAGAGACGGAGCACATGAAAAAAAATGAATGTCGATAGCACGCTTGTAATCTATAGGCTTTATTCTTGTTAGGTGCAACTTATGGCACTTTTCGTCGAGAGCTCCAGGGGGAACCCATGGCTTTGATTCCATTCACTAGTGTCGACACTTACAGAGGACATTTGGAAAAGGTAAAGCGGAACCCAGGGAATTATGGCGCAACTTTTTCCTCATTTTTTTGTCATCAAGAGGCGATGCCAGACACTTAAATTCACTCCCTCTTCTTTCATCCTTTGTTGAAGGCATAATTTTTAGCCGGAAGGAGGAGATTTTAAATTTTTAATCTTGTTACTTCCTTTCCACCAGAGAAACGTTTTTTTAATAATTATAATCTTGTTGTATTAGGACGTCAACAGGAAAAGGATTGCCCAAATTTCTTGCTCATTTGTCAGGGATATTCCAATTGAATTTCAGAATGTCAAGGTCAGTGTATGCTGCTCAAGCTTGCGGTTAGATTTGCTTTTATTTTTAATTAAACGATTGCCTCATCAAACCCTTTCTTTTCTACCATGTGAGTGATAACTCTCTCCAAGCGCCATACATGTCTCTGTGTGTAACTTACGAGAGTCTGGTACTTCATCAAAACAAACTCCCTTGGATGTTCCTTGTTTTCAAGGTGCATTTTTGCTTTCCAACTTCTTAGAGCAAGATGAAACAAGGAGACTTTTGGACAGCTTTGCTTGGAAGCACGAAAAGGCTTCCGCCAAGGTTAGTTAAGTTTAGAGTTCTATCCTTTTCAGTGATTCAAGAAATCAACTTTCTTTTGCTCCATTTGAACTCAGCTATCTGAAACTCATCACAATTAAAATATTTGTTATTTATTTATTTTGTGTCGAGAATAAGGTGCTTATCTCATTTTGAGTCGAAAGACTTTTCATGATAAGTTCTTCTCCTCATTTAATTCATGTCATCAATGATTGCACTCTAAGGGCGATTTATTTTCACGAGGTCTCACCCAAACCGCGGGTTCACGCAATCAGTGGGCCCTGGGCTCTCTGACAAGAGGGTTTATTTAATTATATAACTGTCCTCCCTTTGCTGGCTCTCGGTCCTTTTGACACTGTTCCAAAAAAAAATGTTCAGATAAAAGTTCAGTTAAATTGAGGATTGTTCAGGACACGGTTTTGTTAAACTATAACTAAACTTTGTTTTAATAATAGGCCCTAAATGTTTGACGCACTGTAATCAGAAGAAGTCCGTCCAAAAAGTCTTACAATGTTAATAAACCAATTAAGTTCTTCGTCATGAATCTTAATTTTCTAAATTTTTGGTGGAAACGAAAGGCAAATTCGGCCAAGTGTTGTCTGTCGTTGAAATTTGTGTACGAATCTCTTGTAATGGCTTTTGATACCTAACTATTGCTTATTGTTCTAGGTTTAAACTAAATTTTCCTACCCCTGAGTTTCATGAGGAAGACTGGGATAGCGAAGAAGAGGTAAACAGAACCTCTTTGTACTAATTGAACCATTTCCAATGCGGGTAAACGTCTGGCATTTGTGAGCGTAGTTTAACAAGGAAAACCACTTTGAGCTCCGCTCTTAGCCTTGATAAAGTCTTTGTAGTATTTTATCATGTATAGGTTTTCCGAACAATTCTCCGATACTCATTTATAACCTGAGTGAAGAAGGGCATTGCGAGAGCAAACTGTCTGCCCTGGAAACTAATGCAAGCCACTCTCTTTTTTTTTCTCTTTCTTTCTTTTTTAGGTGGAGGTAACGTCGACACACGCTAGTCTGGTGAAGTCGCTGCAAAAACGCATCTCTGCAGCCAAGTAATAATGCTCTACTGTAGATTCTGAAAATATTATCTTCAAGTATCGTAACAAACTTTGATTCCTATTGAAGGCGAGACCTCCTTGTAACCACGGTTTATTTATTTTATTAATTAGAAAGTTCTCTGGCAGCAGTTACTCCCTCACTTCCCAAACAAGCAGTAGTAAGTAAAGAACTCCTCATAAATATTCCAGTTTTTTAGCTGTGAAATCTTATCCACTTTGCTGTCAAACACTTTCATAACTTTCAATATTAGCTGACATACAGTATATACGGCACTCACAAACGAAGTTCACTACAGATCGTAAAGGGTGTTATGTTTCGCTGAATTAAGCAGTTGAGCATACAAGAAAAGTAACAACAACAAGACGTCACCATCACTAGCATCCACACCAATGACATCAACAACAACAACACCATGAACCATGTTAAAAAAAAAAAAAAAACAGCAAAGCAATAAGGACATAAATAACAAAAACAGCTCAAACTAAGAATAATTTAAATATTTTTGAGGGAGATAAAGTTGACCGATATTTCTGCCAAAGTAATGCTGGTGATTTGATATTTTTATCAGAAAGCAAAGATTTACTCGATACTCCTGAAGAGTCAAGATCAGTGGCTGAGATAAAAAAACAAAACATGGTAAAGTTGATGATAGTTTTGAGAGATTTGTAACATTCTTCTCTAAAACTTCGATGCTTTAAACTGAGGTGCTCTGACCTCAACAAAACGGAATTTTCTTGAAGCTTTCATTGGCGTTGTGTGATGTTTTAGTTCGCTCGGATTGGGTACTGTGGTGACTTTGTAATTGGGTGTTTGTAATTTACTTTTTGAAATACAATATTCAACCCAAATGAGTTAAATTGTACAAAAAGTGATTTAGTTATAGTTATTGTGATTATCTATTACGTTAAACGGTGTTGTGTATTGTAGGTTTTGCTGGTATAAGATTAAATATATTAAAAATTAAAATTATTCAATTCAGAATGCCCTTATTTTTCGTTCTTTAAATTAATGGGGCTTAACATTTGTTGCAGACTATCGATCGTCTTGTAGCTCATTTACATAATAATTTGCCAAAAGAAGCAAAAGTGAAAATTAACAACATTGCCATTGAATATGTCAACTGTCAGGTCAGTGTTGCTAAACTTATTTTGTAGACTTTTACATTAGATAGTGCAAAATTTTGTTAATGATTTTGTGTAGATTTTTTCTGTTACGAACGAAATC